>NC_064838.1:23611515-23914545 GCF_024166365.1 Elephas maximus indicus
AACTCATAACTGAAAGTCTTGTTTCAATTCAATGAAGAAAGGAAGCACTCTTCAGAATATAATACTCAATACTTTATTCATTTGCCCTGTGGAAATTAGGCCAGGAAGCAAATTAAATGCAACAATATCCCAAAGAGAATTATTTTGCTTATACTTCCTAGTTTTTGACCACTGCCTTCTATGGTTGTAACCTTTCTAGACGTTCTTTTTTGGGGAAGATTTTCCTTATGGCCCATGGCAAGTCCTACTAAAATCATTTACTAGGTGTTGCAATTGTTCTTACAATCCCCACTGCACTAAGTGGTAACTGATCTGCGAGCTCCCATGTTTGGAAAATACCGTGATGCCACGAGTTAATTTCATCCTTGTCATGAGATCTTGCCTGAGATCTCAAGGGGCTTTTCAGTGTGTCATAGCACTGCAAGCTATTCGTTAGCTCCTTTCAAAGCAATGACCCATGACCAAGAGATCTTGTTGCAACATATGGCGACACCTGTCACCAAGTTTCATGACTGGCATAAAACTAACCTGTTTTCCTCTTGATTTGCCACTATTGACAATATCTTTTCAAAGGATGAGAAGACATTGTATTCGGAACCAACTTACTGTCAATTTCTAGAAGCCTGATGGGAGATTTGGGATACTGGACATATTGAGTGGACTGTGTCTAGCAGAAGTATATATACAGTTACTCAATAAAGATGGCATCTCATGAATTTTTGAACAACAGTCTGCAAAAAATCACATAGAAAGTCCTCTGTTGAGGAAAGAAATAAGGAGAGGAATGATATTATTTTGAGCCTTGTCATGGAAGAAGATTCCAGGATGCTTGGCTTCTACATATGAGTTTGATTCTAACTTCCAACTGTCTTGAAGCAAGCTTCAGATCCCTCTGATTGCTCCTACTCAGATCTGAGTATTTTTATGCGGACATGCACAAAATGAATGTACAAAATAAAAATAGAGTTAAGCCAAATATCTGAGAAAAATAGATTAATAATATTTAGCTTCCAGATCCTTAGCAGTTCATTGTTTTTCCTAGGGGCCGTCGTATCAGTTCCAACTCTTAGCAACCCTATGTACAACAGAAGGAAACACTGCTAAGACCCACTCCATCCTCACAATCGTTGCCATGCTTGAGCCCATTGTTGGAGCCATTGTGTCAGTCTATCTCATGGAGGGTCTTCCTCTTTTTTGCTGATCCCCTACTTTACCAAGCTTGATTTGCTTCTCCAGGGACTGGTCCCTCTTGATAACACGCCCAAAGTACGTGAGATGAAATCTTTGCTTCTAAGGAGCATTCTGGCTGTACTCCTTCCAAGAGCGATTTGTTTATTTTTCTGGAACTTCATACCATAGTCAATATTCTCTGCCAACACCATAATTCAAAGGCATCAATTCTTTTTTGGTCTTCCTTATTCATTGTCCAGCTTTTACATGCAAATGAGGCAATTGAAAATATCTTGGCTTGGGTCAGGCACACCTTAGTCCTCAAAGTGATATCTTTGCTTTTTTACGCTTGAAAGAGGTCTTTTGCAGCAGATTTGCCCAATGCAATACATCCTTTGATTTCTTGACGACTGCTTCCATGGGCCTCGGTTGTGGATCCAAGTAAAATGAAGTCCTTGACAACTTCAGTGTTTTCTTTGTTTATCATGATATTGCTTATTGGTTCGGTTGTGGAGATTTTTGTTTTCTTTGTGTTGAGGTCCTATCTGTACTGAAGGCTGTAGTCTTTGATCTTCATCAGTAAGTGCTTCAAGTCCCCTTCACTTTTAGCAAGCAAGAATGTGTCATTTGCATATTGCAGGTTGTTAATGAGTCTTCCTCCAAATCTGTCGCCACGTTCTCCTTCATATAGTCCAGCCTCTCGGATTATTTGCTCAGCATACAGATTGAATAAGTATGGTGAAATGATACTACCTTGACACATACCTTTCCTGCCTTTAAACCACCCAGTATTCCCTTGTTTTGTTTGAATGACTGCCTCTTGGTCAATGTACAGGTTCCCCATGAGCAAAATTAAGTGTTCTGGAATTCCTGCTCTTCATGATGTTACTGCAATTTGTTATGATCTACACAGCTGAATGCCTTTGCATAATCAATAAAAGGTAAATATCTTTCTGGTATTCTCTGCTTTCTGCCAAGATCCATCTAACATCAGCAATGATATCTCTCGTTCCATGCCCTCTTCTGAATCTGACTTGAATTTCTGGCAGTTCCCTGTCCATGTACTGCTGCAACTGCTATTGAATAATCTTCATCAAATTTTACTTGTGTTTGATATTAATGATATTATTCAGTAATTCCCACATTCTGTTGGATCACTTTTCTTTGGGATGGGTACAAATATGGATCTCTTCCAGGCAGTTGGCCAGGTATCTGTCCCCCAAATTTCTTGGCATAGAGGAGTGAGCACCTCCAGCTCTGAATCCATTTGTTGAAACATCTCAGTTGGTATTCCGTCAATTCCTGGAACTTTGTTTTTTGCCAGTGCCTTCAGTGCTGCTTGGACTGCTTCCTTCAGTACCATCGGTTCTTGATTATGTGCTACCTTCTGAAGTGCTGAACATTGACCAGTTCTTTTTGGTACAGTGATTCTGTGTATTCCTTCCATCTTCTTCTGATGCTTTCTGTGTCATTCAAAATTTTCCCCATAGAAGCCTTCAATATTGCAACTCGAGACTTGAATATTTCTTCAGTCATTTCAGCTTGAGAAATGCTGAATGTGTTCTTCCCTTTTGATTTGCTAACTCCAGGTCTTTGCACATTTCATTATAATATTTTATTTTGTCTCCTTGAGTGGTTGTTTGAAATCTTCTGCTCAGCTCTTCTACTTCATCACTTCTTCCGTTTGCTTTAGCTACTCTACGTTCAAGAGTAAGTTGCAGAGTCTCTTGTGACACCCATCTTGATCTTTCTTTCTTGTATTTTTCATGACCTTTTGCTTTCTTCAGATATGATGTTCTTTTCTTGATGTCATTCCACAACTAGTCTGGCCTTTGGTCATTAGTGTTCAATGCACCAAATCTGCTCTTGAGGTGGTCTCTAAATTCAGGTGAGTTGTACTGAAAGTCATATTTTGGCTCTCTTGTACTTGTTCTAACTTTCTTCAGCTTCAACTTGAACTTGTATATAAGCAGTTGATGATCTGTTCCACAGTCAGCCCCTTGCATTGCTCTGACTGATGATATTGAGCTTTTCCATCCTCTCTTTCCACAGATGCAGTCAATTTAATTCCTGTCTATTCTATCTGGTGAAGTCCACATATATAGTCACCATTTATGTTTGTGAAAAAGGTATTCGCAATGAAGAGGTCGTTGGTCTTGCAAAATTCTATCATATGCTCTCTGGCATCATTTTCTATCTTCAAGGCCATATTTTCCAACCACCAATTCTTTGTTTCCAAATTTTGTTTTCCAATCACCAGTAATTATTAATGCATCTTGACTGCATGTTCAATCAATTTCAGATACAGAAGTTGGTAAAAAATCTTCAGTTTCCTCATCTTTGGCATTAGTGCTTGGTGCGTAAATTTGAGTAACAGTAGTATTAACTGGTTTTCCTATCACTGACAGGGTTGTACTTCAGGATAGATCTTGAAATGTTCTTTTTGATGATGAATGAGATGCCATTCCCCTTCGATTTGTCATTCCCGGCATAGTAGACTATATGATTGTCCAATTCAGACTGGCCTGTACCAGACCATTTCAGCTCACTAATGCTTCCAGTATCAATCTTTATAGATTCCATTTCATTTTTGATGACTTCCAATTTTCCTAGTTTCATACTTTTTACATTCCGTGCTCTGATTATTAATGGATTTTTGCAGCTGTTTCATCTCATTTTGAGTCGTGCCACATCAGCAAATGAAGTTTCTGAAAGCTTTACCCCATCTATGTCATTAAGATCAACTCTCCTTGGAGAAGACAGCTCTCCCTCAGTGGTATTTTGAGTGCCCTCCAACCTGAGTGGATCATCTTCTGGCACTGTATCCGATGGTGTTCTGGTGCTATTCATGAAGTTTTCACTGGCCAGTTTTCACAGAAGTAGATCACCAGATCCTTCTTCCTAGTCTGTCTTAGCCTGGAAGCTCTGCTGAAACCTGTCTGCCATTGGTGGCCCTGCCGGTATTTGAAATACTGGTGGCATAGCTTCCAGTATCACAGCAACTCACAACCCAGTGTTTTGCTTAGCAGTTTAGCAACTACTTTTATGTAGGACAGAAACCCTGGTTGTGCAGTGGTTAAGTGCTACAGCTGCTAACCAAGAGTTCGGCAGTTCAAATCTCCCAGGCTCTCCTTGGAAACTCTATGGGGCAGTTCTACTCTGTCCTCTAGGGTCGCTATGAGTCGGAATTGACTTGACAGCAGTGGGTTTGGTTTTATGGAGGACAGAAAATAAAATACCTGACACTTATCTATGGCTTTCTACATGAGAGAAATAGTAATTTTTTTTTAGATTGATGAATTTCTTAGAGGAGAAATTATCTGGTTCCTTGCATTACTGTGCCATTTTTTTCAATAATATTTTATAGTGTTTTTGGTGAAAGCTTACATAGCAAATTAAGCTCCTATTTTACAATTTCTACACAAATTGTTCAGGGACATTCGATTCATTTTTCACACTTTGTCAACATTCTCTTTAATTGGGTTCTGGTTGTTCCATTTCCAGTACTCTTGTTTCCCTGCCCTCTTACCTTCTGATCTTTGCTTTAGAGTAATTGTTGACCTTTTGGTCTCCTGTAGATGCTCTTTTAATGGAACACTCTACTCATGGATAATATCCTTTATCTTGTGTGCCAATATGTTATTTTGCTAAAAGGTGGCCTTCAGAGATAGTTTTGGTTCAATACTGTACTATTTTTTGATCTTATACATTTTTAGCTTCTTTAAAAATTTATCAAAAGGGGCCTTTTTTTTATATAACTAGTCTTTTTTCTTCTTGTTTAGGTCAAACGCTTCCTAGATTCTGTAAGTTTTAATATTCAAATGCAATGAAAGAAAAAGATGAATTTAGTAGTCATTTTTCTCTATTTTCTCTACAATTCTAAGGAATAAATAGTGTTGTTTGGCTTCAATCTGGACTGGTTGCTCTAAATTCTACAATAATCAATTTTTTCTGGCATTTCGTAAATGATCTTTATTATTTAGTGGATTCCCTTTGAAAGTCTAAACATTAGTCTTTGTTTCATGGACTTGGAAATTGATGGCTACTGTTCTCAAAGAATAGCAAAGTGGGGATGATTGACGAAGTAGACCAAAAAGCTGAGTTAAAACAATGGATGCCTGGGAAGATAGTACTACAGACGGTGAGAGAAGTGAGCAGCCATAGTGAGGTAATCTGAAATAGGGATTGGGGATTTTAAACTGCTTAGACTTGATTAATAGATGTTGTAAAAATGAAATGCTGTGCCAGGGGTAAAAATGGCACTTGAGAGATCCCTGGAAATCATGTTAATGCCTTTAACTTTGTCAAGAATTATTTTTTCATACTGAGTATAAAACCACTGCATCAAAATGTACATCTTTTTTTATATTGTTGAGCTTTTTATTTTTGGTTTTCTTTTTTAACCACTTTTTTTTTTTTATGGTTATGTTGGGACAAAATCAGTATCTGCTAGCCAAAGCTGAAAAGAAAAGAGAGAGAAGAGGTCTATACATTTTGCAGGCATCGTTCTTTGGTGTACGTTTATGTACAGTGAAACTTGTGAGAGCCAGGATTCCAAGGCACTGCCTTGTTTTCTGGGTCTCACAAGTTTTCCCCATTTTCTATCACTTATTTTAGTGGGAAATATTTAAATTTTCCCTCTCCGACAGGTTCCTGCCTTACACAGGCTCCAGCTTTCAAAGATATTGCTGTGACATCTTTGCTAAGTAAACAACATGATAAAATTTTTAAAATAAAAAGTTTTATTTAAAATTAATTTATTTTATAATAATATATATTTTATATATAATTTATAACGTATAAAATCTTCTTGGTAGACCTAAGACATTTATTTTGATGCCAGTAATGGTGTTGGCAATTTTGTACAGAAAATAATGGGGAGGGAAATTTGCAGGGATTTTTCCAGGAAACCATGGTATCTCATTTTCTAACAAAATATGTCAAGAAAATTGAACATCTCTTTTCTTCTTAAAAAGAAAATAGTTTGTAGCCAATTATTTTATTATTAACAGCAAACTGAGGACCTACAAAATTATTCTCAGAAGAATTAAAATGTAGAAACATTTTTATTATTGGTAAAGCTGGATTAAAAACTGCTTCTGGTCTTCTTACTACATATGAGGAGGATCTCAGAAAGACAACTTGAATCTGTTTAGACGAAAGAATCAGGAGGTTCCACCACTCTCAAACCTTGACTAAAATCAAATAAATCACCTTTTCTCAATGAGAAGAAGTCAGTGTAGGGTGGAGAGATGAGCTAGGAGAATTTTTGTTTGTTGATTGTCTGCATAGTTTAATAAATACTCTTCTCTCATGAGTGATGGAATGGAAGTAGCCTTTTCTCCCTGGAAACTTTAGAAGTTTGGTTATAGTAAGTGACCACCTCAGAGCACATACACACACACATACAAACTGTTTGCTATAGGTTTATTTACATCATGTTGAAAATTAAATGAAGTTAATCTATCTTGCTTATTTTCTGTGACTAAACTTACATTGCTTTTGAGGATTTTCCGATTAAAGTTATTAGATTCTGTAACCAAGGTGATTTTCCTCTTGTTCCCCCCACTCTCCATCTCAACGGGACATCTGGAAATTTTTAAAGAAAGTTTTGGTTGTCACTACTTGGGAGTGAGTGCTACTGGCTTCTCTTGGATAGATGCCATGGATGCCCATAAACCACCTATAACTCACAGGATATCCCTGAACAGCAAAGAATGGTTTAGTCCTAGGCTGAGGTCAAGAAACCTGCAACACTTTGAGATAATTTAGTCCCTCTGGTAAACACTCATGTTCCAGAGTTCTATTTTCCATGTCTACTCAAGAAATTGCCTAGAAGCCTGGGAGTTTATGTGATTCTCAGATTGCAATAGAAAGGACTCTCAAATTCAAGTGTTCAGATCCTGTGCTGTCCTCTGCCATTAGCATTTAAGATCAGAATCACCAAGTCATCTTCTCTTTCCCCTCAGCTCCTTTAAAAATATGAACCTGGTAAATTGGTGGTCAGGTTGGTTCTCATGACCTACCAGGGCCCAAACATCTTCCCTTATTGATGGCCCATTTTGTGTTCTGCTGGTGCTGCTAGGCCTCTCTCAACCACATCTTCCATCTATCCAGCTTGGCAATGGATATCCCTCCAAATAGGTAGAGTGGCTATGTGAATTTTTGGTCAGCTATTTCTATGTCCTCCACACTATATCTTAGTTATCTAGTGTTGCTATAACAGAAATACCACAAGTGGATGAGTTTAACAAACAGAAATTAATTCTCTTACAGTCTAGGAGGCTAGCAGTCTGAATTTGGGGTGTCAGCTCCAGAGGAAGTCTTTCTCTCTCTGTTGGTTCTTGGGGAAGGTCCTTGTCATCGATCTTTCCCTGGTCTAGGAACCTGTCAGCACAGGGACCCGGAGTCAAGAAGGGCTTCTTTCTTGTGGTATGAGGTCCCTCTCTCTCCCTGCTTGCTTCTCTCTCTTTTTATCTCTTGTAAGATAAACGGTGATGCAGGCCACACCCCAGGTAATCTCCCCTTGTATCAGATCAGGGCTGTGACCTGAGTGAGGGTGTTGCATCCTGCCCTAATCTTCTTTAACATAACCTATTTTACGTCAGAACCCCTGGTGGCGTAGTGGTTAACTGCTATGGCTGCTACCCAAAGGGTTAGCAGTTCAAATCTGCCAGGCGCTCCTTGGAAACTCTATGGGGCAGTTCTACTCTGTCCTATAGGGTTGCTATGAGTCGGAATCGACTTGACGGAACTGGGTTTGGTTTTTTTTTTTTTTTTTGGTTTAATCTTACCTCCTTAACCACTGACAGAGTTTCAGATTTGCAACACACAGGAAAATTATATCAGATTATAAAATGGAGGACAACCACATAATACTGGGAACTGTGGCCTAGCCAAGTTGACACATATTTTTTGGGGACACTATTCAATCCATGACAAAGCCCATGGAAAGCTCTGGACTTCTCCAAGTCTTCTATTTCTGTGTTGATCATCTGCCTAACTGTTCTATCCACTATTGAAAGTGAAGTATTGAAGTCTATAACAATTGCTGTTGAATTGTTTATTTCGCCCTTCAGTTCTATCAGTTTTTGGTTTATGTAATTTTGGGCTAGTTTATTAGGTGCATAGTATACAGAAACTTTTCTCCAGTATATCCCTGTTATTACTCCCCTCCTTTTTTGCTATTGTCATATAAATTATATTTTTCTAGAGTGTAAGCCCATCAACACAATATTTATAATTTTTACCTTATGCAGTTGTCTTTTAATCAGATAGGAGATGAAAAGAGTTCCGAAGAAAATGCATTCATATTTCTTATTTATAAATTTTCCTTTATCAGTGGTCTGTATCTTTTTATGTGGATTCAGGTTATCATCTAGTGTTTTCCTTTCAGCTTTAAGGACTGACTCCCTTTAATATTTCTTGTAGAGTGGGATTGCTAATGACAAAGCTTGCAGTTTTTGTTTATCTGGGAATGTTTAATTTCTCCATCATTATGAAGGATAATTTTGCTGTATATAAAACTCGCAGTTGATAGCCTGTTTTTGGTCAACGCTTTCAATATGTCATCCCACTGAGAAATATGGAATGCTTCATGAATTTGAATGTTATCCTTATAAGGGGTCATTCAAATATTCTCTGTATTATTCCCATTTTTAGTATATATGCTGCCAAATTGAACACTCTGGATCAATCTACACTACAGGAGAAACACGGAAGACTCGGGGGGAGCTACTTCTGCTTTTCTCTTTATACAAGTTTCTCCTTTGCCACTTCTAACATAATTTCTGAGCCACGTTTTATAGAATGGAGTGCCCTCCAAGGAAACTTCAAAACATTTTTACTGTGCTCCTGGTGATTTAAGTATAAGCCAAACTGTTTGGACATTTTTCCAAGCTTGTGATTGTTTTCTCACACCCCTTGCTCAAAATATTTCCCTAGATTCCAGTTTTCTACCTCATTACATACAGAACCATTCCATCTACACAGTTAATGCAGCTCTCATGTCACACAGTGATTTTTATTCCTGGTGAGGGCACACACCTCCCATTTGAAGAAGACATTATTATATTTGTTTCACGGGTACTTAGCTAATATCTGGTGATCAGGTCCCACTTATAGCCAGTGTCTTCATAAATACCACTAGCATTTAAAGCACAGATCACCATAGTTTCAATATATATTTTTATGCAATTTATCATTTTACTATTAAATACAGAAACTTCTGTGTACAGATGATTAGATAATAGCAAGAGCATGTTTCCTGAGATTCACATCATATACAGTTTATTTCAGTCCTACACAGTGTTGAGACTGCCATCTTTCTAATTATGCATGTATATATCTAGCTATGCAGTGTCCATTCATCCATCCAATGCTGTTCTGTGCAATGTAGCAGCATCTCTGGCCTCCAGCTAGATTCCGTTATCACTCTCCCAGTCGTTTCAAACAAAAATGTCTCCAGATACTGCCAGATATTCTGTGGAGGATAGGCACCTCCCCTACTCTTTGAAAACCACTGTTTAAAAAGCATTCTTTCTTTTATTATATAACGCATGTCAAACAAAATCCATATTTAACAACACCTAATGAATAGGGATATTTATTGGATGAAATGAATATATTTACATATATATTTTCTATGTATTCATTTCTCATTCATTCGTACGCTCCTTTATCATGCAATATATTAAAAAAAAAAAAGACATTGATTCTGACTCATAGCAACCTTATGGGACAGAGTAGAACTGCTCCATAGGGTTTCCAAGGAGTGACTGGTGGATTCAAACTGCTGACCTTTTGGTTAGCAGCCAAGCTCTTAACCACTATGCTGCTATTGAGTACATATTGCATGCCAAGTACTCTTCTAGCAATTGGGGTATTAGTGAAATAGAAGTACCTCCCTTCATGGTGGTTACAGACTTTTTGTGGAAACAAAAAAAAAAAAAAATTTTTTTTTAATGAAAAAATAATTGGAAAAAGAAATATCACTAAGTGTGTTTTTGACAATAAAGCAAAGAATTGTGAGGGAACTCTGGGAACTACATTAGATTAGTGGACAAGGTAGGACACTCTGAGATGACAGTTAAGGTGAGACCTGAATAATAAGAGGACAGCCAAGCAAAGATATGAATGAATTATTCATTAATGGTGACTCATTTCTTAAGGCATAAAAGATTTATGCTAGGGGTCCTAAAGGAGTGCAAAGAGACGATCATCTGGTGGCATATGGCCTTATCTACATGTGGACAATACCAGGGTGTTTGTGTAGAAACCATTAGGGATGGTTCCTGTCTTAGTTGTCTAGTGCTGCTGTAAGGGAAATACCAAAAGTGGGTGGCGTTATTAAATGGAAATTTATTTCCTCACAGTTTTTTTTTTTTTTTTTCACAGTTTAGGAGGCTAGAAATCCAAATTCAGGTTTCTGACACTAGGGGGAGGCTTTCTCTCTTTGTCAGCTGTAGAGAAATGTCCTTGTCTCTTCGCTTTCTGCTTCCTGTTTCCTTGGAGATCTCCATGTGTCTCGGCATCTTTCTTTCCCCATCCCTCTGTCAGTTTGCTTGTTTAATCTGTTTTATATCTCAAAAGAGATTAACTTAAGATATACCCTACACTAACCCTGCCTGGTGGTGTAGAGGTTAAGTGCTATGGCTGCTAACCAAAGTGTCAGCGGCGTCAAATCCTCCAAGGACTCCTTGGAAACTCTGTGGGGCAGTGCTACTCTGTCCTGTAGGGTTGCTATGAGTCGGAATCGACTTGATGGCACTGGGTTTTTTTTTTTTTTGGGTTTTAACCCTGCCTCATTAACATAGCAAAAACAGTCCTTCCCAAATGGGATTATAACCACAGGCATAGAGGTTAGGATTTATAACATATTTTTGGGGGTACATAAATCAATCCGTAACAGTTCCAAACTAATTAAAAAGTCTGGCTAAATTTTAATTGAAGGTGTAAAGCCCTACAAAAGTCAAAGTATTTACTCTTGTGACAATGCCATGAAAGCTGGTAAACCATTGAAAAGCAAATATGAGATATGGAGACCTTGAACTACTGTCTGTGCCAAGAACTAGGGATTATCCAGAGAACCTTCTTGACACTATGTTTCTGGGGAGATGGGAGTGATCAGAGGAAACTGTTCAAATGAAAATCCTGGCCTGATATATTTTAAAGGGAAAACAAAAGCAGAGAAATAATGTATATTTATTTTGGGGATGGCTTCTCCCTCTAACCTCATTGGATCCAAACACATTAATCAGACCTTCTTCTAATTTTTCCATAATATGAGTTGGATTAGATCTTCTTTTCAGATAGGAATAACTATGGATAATTTGGTTTGCATTTTGGGTAGTTATATATAGAGTCGCTATGAGTCGGAGTCAAATGGAGGGCAATGGGTTTGGTTTGGATTTATACATAGTGATGGTAATGAAAAACCACAAGTTTCTGAGTATGTTGATTCATTTATAATTCCATTCTTAGTAGATAATGAAATAAAGTATAAAATACCACAGACTCTATCCTCTCATTCTATGATCAATCACTATAATTTATTCTGTGATTTTATGCTCATGAATATTTCCTGTATAAATAGGAGTTCTAGATAAAACTTTCTGCATATGTTTGCCTTTTTAAAGTGTGTTTATCAAATGGAAGTAAAGGGCTGTTAGGATGAATGATTGGAATATTAATTAGGATAAAGGCTTCATCATCACATCTTCACTTCACCTTTTATGCTAGATGCTGAATCAAGCTGAAACCGAAGTTGGAAGTCAAACATCTTGATGAAATGCAGACTTCTTAAAAAGAAAAGATGAACTAAAAAATAGGATAGTACTTGTTTGAGGCAAACAAACTTACAGCTGGGTGGTTTGGGCATTTAAATGAAATCTGATGAAATCCCTTCCACCATTTTTCCTAAAAATGTCATTGGCATTTCAAAGTAGTGTCGCCCGAGAATTCAATGTGTATTTTTATACCACAATTAAGTAATCAAGAACAGAATTCAGTACAGTGCGTGAGGACGTGATTAGATGAATAAAGGGAGTCAGAGATCATTTCATGTTCTTTCCTTCAATTTGTTTCTAATATAGTAGTTAAAATGACAGGCTTATAGGTCCGCCTGCTCCGCAGTAGAAGCATGGCTTCTCCACAGCTGTGCAACCTCAGTCAAGTTATTTAGGCTCTGTCTCAGTTTACTCAACTGCAGGATGGGAGTGATAGCAATTTATTCCTAGGACTGTTGCGAGATTTAAAAAAAGTGATATACATAACATGCATATGGCATAGCAAGTGCACAAAAATAATAAACTTTATCATTGGAAATTTTTCCCCCAGAAGTGATTAAAAAAAAAAAAATAGAGGCTTTTGTTTGTTTGTTTCTGAGGTCACTGCTAATTCTGAGTACATTGTGACTCTGCCTTGGTGACTGAGATAGAAAGGAAAAAAATGGTGGCCAGTGAGGGAGCAGTGTTTCTGGTCTTGTGATGACTTTATTCCGTTTTCACCATTATGTTTCTTTCTATCAGTTTTTTCTCTTTGCCTACTAGTCACTACCCCTATTTTCATAATTCTGGTTCTGTGTTAGATATCACCTTCTAAGGCAGGCTTTCCTTAACTCCCATGCCTATGTTTACGCCCACCCTATTCATGATTATAGTACACTGTTAGTTTCCAGTTAGCGCAACCTCTAATTTTGTCGTTTATATTTTCTCTCACCCATCATTAGAATGTTGCTGGGGAAATACAATTAAAAACACAATCTCCTGCCTTCCCAGAAAAGCCTCCCACTAGAATGTGATGCACATTCCAGGCAATCTCTACAGAGATTGCAAAGACAGAAAGAAATCACTCCATTCTGTGTAGCCAAGATAATACAGCTCATTACATACGGGACTTCAAGACAAACAATTACCAATTCATCTCTTAGGACTGATTTGGAGTCAGGCACACCGGGAGTTACACTCTTCTCTTCCCAGAAGACTGGGAGATAGAGGCTCTATCTTCCTTGGGAAAAACCACTGAAAGAAACACAGAAAGAGCTTACCATTACAACTTTTCTAAAGTAAATGCTGAATGAAAAGGAGGTGGAGAGGAGCTCTTACTTTATTTTCAGCAGGGAGAATTAAGCCTTTCATTTTGAATTTTCATTTAGAATCTAAAGCCTAAAAGGTGAGGAAGTCGGTTTTGTACCCCACACTGTTCCTAGACATAGCACTGTGCCAGGCACACACAGGCATTCAGTGTATATTGGATGTTGAAGATCTTCTCTTTTTCTTCAAACAATAATTACCATTTGGTAGGTGTCTTAGTCACCTAGCGCTGCTATAACTGAAATACCACAAGTGGATGGCTCTAACAAAGAGAAATTTATTATCTCACAGTCTAGTAAGTTACAAGCCCAAATTCAGGGCATCAGCTCCAGAGGAAGGCTTTCTCTCTTTGTTGGCTTTGGAGGAAGGTCTTTGTCCTCAATTTTCCCCTGGCTGACGAGCTTCTCAGGCACAGGGACCCCGGGTCCAAAGGACTCCCTCTGCTCCTGGTGCACCTTTCTTGGTGATATGAGGTCCCCAACTCTCCACTTGCTTTCCTTTCCTTTTTATCTCTTGAAAGGTAAAAGGTGGTACAGGCCACACCCCAGGGAAACTCACGATGGATCAGGAATGTGACCTGGGTAAGGGTGGTGTTACAATTCCACCCTAAACTGTTTTAACATAAAATCACAATCACAAAATGGAGGACAACCACACAATGCTGGAAATCATGGCCCAGCCAAGTTGATAGACACATTTTTGGGGGACATAATTCAATCTATGAATGTAGGCTTAGACACTTAGATTGTCTTCCTACCTTCTCTTATCTAAATCTAAGCAGAGACACAAAAAGCATATAATTTTGTAGTTATTACTTGCAGTGGACATGTCCAACTGGTAAAGCACCCCCTGTATAATCTTAGAATTTGTCCCTCTTTATAATCTTAGGATTTGTCCTGTAATCTTAAAATTTTATCATCTTAGAATCTGTCTACCTAATTTAGTATCACCCTTTGCTTACTCAGATCAGAGATTACAAATGTCAGTCTTTCACTTGGTATAATTAACCCTTCAGGTTATATTTACAATACGTAGAACTAACTCAACTGAATAAGAAACTGTTTAATATCCTGATAGTCCTATTTATTAGTATGCCCCTCAGATTATCAGGTATGCTAAAAACGATCATTTTTGTTCTGGAATTACATAGATACACCCTCCACAAGCTCACTGGCATTCAAGTTGGCTTTATTTTACTGGGGTTCTGATTGAAATACATCCTCACCCCTTCCCAAATACAGGACAAACCAAAGCTAATTTAAAGTGACCAAATCAATACACTTGGTATGATTAGTGTGTTTTCCACCACTTCAAGTGGTCACTACTTTAAGATATAACCTCAACTTTCCTTCATAAAATGTTGTTTAATTTAGTATCACCCCTTTGTAACTCAAATCATATTAAATTCTTGCAAATTTTAGATGCCAACCATATATAGAATTAACACACACACATATACAATGTACATACACACATATGCACTTTGCATATGCACAGATACAATTTACAGTATAGCCATAAGGTAATTAGCAGCTGGTTACAGTTTGCTGCTAATGAGGTCGAGGTCACGGGCTGACTAGTCCTCAGAGTCTGCCTTTTGGCACAGTTCCATTGCCACAGATTCTACCCTGATGCCTGCGCTGCTGTTTCACAAAAGCTGTTTGTCACAGGATGGGGGCCACGTAGGAGGAGATGGGCGCCCCCCTGCCAACCCCCTACCTCTGCCGGTCAAGGCACTCAGCGTTTTCCTGACAAATGGCACGTGAAGGTTGGGTTCCATCTTTGCATTTTCCATGTGTCTGGAACTGAGCTTTGTCCACAGGTGGTGGACAGAGGAAGTGTTTGAATCAACAGGACCAGGAACACTGTCTTTATATGTAAAAAATTGTCTATTATTATGCATAGCTTGGGGCAAGCTTAACTGTGGAACCGAATATTATTTCAGAAAATATTTGGAACATTAATCAGCCTAGTCATACTTGATGAAAAAACTTTCATTAAGAGAAATTAAATCTGTAAGCTTTCTTTTGTATCTATTTCCCTACTTTTGAGCATGTCTAATCACTATCCTTTCCATCATAAAACAGGCCAAAGGACAATGTGAGGTATTATCTATGGGAAAATATGTGAACAGGAAATCTGCATTTCAAGTGACAGATAACATCTTGGCATCATTTAGTTTGCTTTAATTTCTTAGTTTTGCTCCTTTAACAAAAATCCAAAAGCACTGGCCACAAAGTTATATTCATTCATTTTTATCTTAAAAACATAAATACTTGATATTGTATTTGGGCTGTGAATGTACTTATAGCTAATGTCTTATTCAATCCTTGGATTTATTGATTAATCCTCTTTTAGGAATTAGGATAAGCAGTTTTATTCTCAAACTAATTTACAAATATGATAGAGGGTATAAAGTCTACCTGAAAACAGAAACATTTATGTGCCTTTTACGTTATAAATGAGAGACAGTGAGCTCTTCGTGGTCACCTAGCCAGCCAATGGAAAACCTGGGTTTAGTATTTCCTCCTGTCTCTCGGTACCTCATTCGCTTGAGCGACAGATTTTAGTTCTTCATGCCTGACTCATATAATTTGGGAAGGGGCTATGTCTTCATCACTGTTCTATGTCTTCCTAACCCCTGGTCCATTGCTCGGACTACATACTAGGCACTCAATGCTGAAGGAATACGTGTTCTCTCTTCCCTCAGGAAATTTATGGATTTGTTCTGAACATCAAATGCCAATGAGATGGAAAGAGCTGTAACCACACAAAGAATATTAGCTAGGATGCTGCTTTTAATTGTTTTTAATAAGATAGTAACTGGCATTTTGATTAATTTAGGGAAGATACTATATAATTTAATATATTGATGCAGCCCTTTCTTGCTGTAAAATAGGGACTAACTGTTTACATATGTCCTTTCAAACTTAAGTAATGACTTGGGAGTTCCCTTAATGGAAGAACAGGAGGAGGTTGGTTCACAAAATAAATTGTGTTGATTTTACAGTTAGCAAAGGGGAAGAAGGACTTTTGGAATTTATTTAGCCCTTGGAAACAGAAAATTTAAACTTTTTAACAATATACATTTTAGCCTACCGCTGTTTCTTTATTTTTACAAATACATCCTGCCTTGGTGTTTTCCCTTTTGCACTCATTAGCAAAACAAATTGAATAAGTAAATTATGCAATTTTCTTCACTTTAATTTTTATTTCATTTTTTACCCTTTCTTCCTCAAAGCCATCAAACATCCAGCACTGGAAAGAAGCTCTATCACTCTGACGTGTAAACGAACTTGTGGCTATGTCCTTGGCTTTCCTATGATAATATTTTTAGGACCGCTAGCATAAGTTACAAAATAAATAATTTGATTTTTATAAGCAGTCAAGAAGGACATTTTTCTGAACATTAATATTTTAAATTACTGACACAATTACTCTCCGAGTAAAAAATTTCTTTAAAGACTTTTCTTTTTCGAAATACTAACTGATCCATATTTGCACTGGTAAACTCAGAAGTGTTTGGTCTTTGTTTCTTTCAAAATGATTGTCAGCAAACAATGAGCTTTGGATGAGTCCAGCAGCTTCGCTCCCCTAAGTCTGCAGAAGGACTTTTAACATCCTGCTGACTCGGCTGCTCCTGTCGGGCCTCACAGCAGGAAAACTGTCTCTTGCAGCTCAGCTTATGAATATAACCTTTACATCTTTGGAAATACCCTTTCCGAGGCAGGACTTATGCTTACCCTTGAATCCAAATGCTTATTTTGATATCAGGGCTTAACAGAAGAAAGACGAACTGGCAATGACTTGTCTTGCACTTTTCATGTTAGAAACTGTCTTTCTATTATTCGTATCTCATTCTTTCTTGCATTTTCTGCACTGTACAAGTGCTGAAAATCGTAAAGGTGTTCCTTACAGAACGACACTCCAGAAATGCTGACTCCGTATTTTAAATCTTGTAAAAATATCTAAGTGGCAGACGTATATCATTTTTATTCAAAGATGCTGGAAGCCAGGACTGAAAAAGGTTTGTTGTTACTGCAAACAGAGCAACTGACTTGAATGCCACCTTATCTCTAGGCTCTGAGGGATTTTCCTTGACATCTGCACATATTTAATGATGGCAAAGTTTTGCTTGACTCCACAATATATTTATGTATCACTTACTTAGCTTATGGAAAGCGAGAGTCAGCTTTTACAGTCATTCTGTAAATCCTTTAAAAATTATTCTGTTTTTTTCTAAATAGGAAATGATTTCATTAGAAAGAATATCTACATGACCACAATGGAAATTAATATAATTAACATAATTAGTAGGTATAATTCACCATGCCCCAGGAGGTAAATCTTGTTAGGGGGAAAATAATTAGTATTCTTACCCAAGTGAAATACCAATGCTATTAAATTATTTTTACCAACCCGACTCATGGATTTATGGTAAGACCAAACAAACACTGATTGGTTGCCTTGGTATAAATACATTAATCTGAATGCTTTAGGTTAGTTTAGAAAATAAGTACTAAGTCTTTCTTTTAATAATGGAGCTAATCATCCATTTATTAAAATTTACAAATGGTCAAGTAGAAATTACAAGGAAAAATTTGCTTAGCAGGAATAGAACTCTCTGGAATTCTAAATTAACTAGATTTTTCACTCTGTTTTCCTGAAGTAAAGAAGCAAATGTAAGCACACACAAAAACAATAAATGTAGGATATTTATTCAGAAATCAAAGGCCAGGCAGGATAGATATGTCCTACTGTTTGGCGAGATACAGCCCACTCTCTTATGCCTTTCACCTCTGCACCGGTCAGAGACTCCAAACGCTGCTTCTGAGCCACTGCAAGGCTTGAAGGCATCCTTGAACAGGTCACATGTGTTAAATTATACTTCCTAATGCTTACGTGGAAACCCTGGTGACTTAGTGCTTAAGTGCTACGGCTGCTAACTAAAGGGATGGCAGTTCGAATCTGCCAGGCGCACCTCGGAAACTCTGTGGGGCAGTTCTGCTCTGTTCTATAGGGTCACTATGAATCGGAATTGACCCGATGGCACTGGGTAATGCTTACATGGAAAGGCTGTAGATGATTTTTAATGATTAAATTTAGAACCAAGGAGATTATTTATGACTCTACAGAGTTAACAAGCAAAATAAATTATAACCTTCTCAAGTTGCCCATTTATAATTTTTAGAATTGCATATGCTTAAAAAAAAAAAAATCAAAGACGTACAATTACATATTGACCAAGATTCTAAAAATACTGACCACATCCAAGTTAAACCAAGAACCCTCATAGGCTGTTTGACATCCAACAGGTAATGCTGTCATTTTCTTTTCTCTCTCTCTCCCTCTTTTTTTTTTCGTATTCACTATGAGTCGGAATCGACTCGGCGACACTGGTTGGGATTGTTAGCGAATTTTGAAAAGCCATTCACAGTAGCCATTCAGTAAATTCTTTAAAAAAATGTTTTTTTCTAAATATGAAATTATATTAGAAACAGTGCCTGCATGCCCACAGTGAAAACTAAGATAGCCAACATAATTAGTAAGTTTGATTCACTATGCCCCAGGATGGGACGTATCTTGACTTTCAGAAGTGAACAATAATAGTTGCCCATGAGTTGATTCTGACTCCTGGTGACCGCATGTGTGTCACAGTAGAATTGCTCTCTGTAGGGTTCATCCTCCTTGCCCCCGGAGCAGATCACCAGGGATTTCGTTCAAGATGCCTCTGGGTGGACTCAAACCTCTAACCTTTTAGTTAGAAGTGAAGTTGACCTGGATTCAGTGTTTACACTATGAAAATACATGACAATATATGACAAATTGGCATAAAGTTACATGTCATTAATCCTTTTTATTGATGTGTAATAAATATTTATTGAATGCTTAATATGTAAGACACTTTCACGAAGAGAGATAGTTCAGATGACTTATTATTGTAATTATATTTATTAAAATGATAATAGTTTATATATAGGTAACTTCAATTTTTTCCTCTTCCTTCCTCCCTCCCTCCCTCCCTTCCTTCTTTCTCTTTTCTCCCTCTCCACCTCCATTTCTTTCTTTTCTGAGTATATATCAATAAATATTTTTTCACCAGGTCATTTCTGTTTGTGAGGCACAATTAGCCTTCCAATCTGCACTCTAAATTTATAAGGTTTGGGGAAGGAGCAGGACTTAGCATTCCTTGGTCTATTGGAGTGATAAGGAGCTAAAGGCCCACACAAAATTTTTTTTTTTTTTTTTTTACATGAATAGTTACCAGTCCATAAAGGGTATGGATGAAGTCGAAGAGCATACAGTATTTAATTAAGAGAGTTTTCTAGTGCCCCAGAGCCAAAGAAGCAGCAGCTGCTTAAACATCTCTTGCCCTTTGGCTGATGGACAAAAGCTGGGAATGGGAAAACAGGATTTAAGCGTGTAAGACTTAAACGAAAGTAATAACTACCATCAGAGTAACAACAACAAAAAGCAAATTAAAAAGTAGCATGAAGTCATGTTAAGTTAAGAAAGAGGACATGGGCGCAGAATTATAAAATGCTTTGTTCTTTAAAAGGAACTCATTCTTTCTTTTTTTTTCTCCTGTCTGGGACCATCCATGTCTACCAGAGTCCTGAAATACAAATTGTAAAGGAAAGTGTTAGCGTCACTCAAAAACAGTGAAAGATTAGTTCTCTGCCTTTAGATAAGTAATTTAATTGGAAGTATCCTAATACCGATTAAATGCAATTTCCTGAGCAAGTGGAAAAGGCTGATAAAGCAAAGCCAGGACTGTGGCTTTTCTTTTTTATTTCCTTTACTAGTAACTTAAAAAAAAAATATTAGCTACTAAAAAAGTGCCAGACAGTCTATCTAGTGAACAGGTATGGCTGTTCCAGTGAGCCCAGGCTTATGTTCTAAGCAATGATTGTAAGTAGATTGGTACAATCATCTGGTAATTCTAAATCTCTCTCATTTGGTTTGAGGTTAAGGCCTAACGCCTCAGTACCCCTCCTCTCCGGGGAAGAGCAGGAACCGCAGCACAACTCTGAAGAAATACTCCTCTGGTTCCCATCCAACTCTCGATCCTTTTATATCTTTGATGTGTTGAGTTTAGGCCCCTTCTTGATATATATGTATTTTTTTGTAGCACACTCTTTGGAAAGTAGTGTTACTCAAAGCAGGTTCTGCTCCGTGTGGCTTCTCCTCAGTAAGGCACACGGAAGTGAGGAGAGAGGAAGAGCATTTATTGCAAGCATGTAGGCAAGGAGCAAGGAGGTGTGTACCTCAAATCAAGCTCCCTGAACAACAACAACAAAAAAAAACCCAATGCACAAAGGGAGGCAGAATTTTATACTGTCTCTCACAAGGAAGTGCATACAAGTATTATGAACTACGTATGTTATCACGGCACACAAGCGCAGTAAGACAAATTGTCTTTTTTCTTTGACATGTAGGCTAGTAAATAGGGTTTGACTGGCTTGAGCCACACCCAGCACTTTGAGGACAATGGACAGGAGGGAGCAGGTTTCCCTTGGCCTGAGCAGCTCCCAGCTGAGCCACACCCAGTGCTATCACCTAAGGCTTTTGTTTAGTAATGGCAAAGCAGCTCCTGGCTGCGTGGGCTATCCCTAGTGCCTAAATTTCTTGGTGCCTCAACTGAAACTTTTGTTTTAATATCCCATTATGCACTTAATAATTTAATTGTTGTTGTGTGTCCTTGAGTTGATTGTGACTCATAGCCACCCCATGTGTTGCGTACAGAATAGAACTGCCCCTATTGGGTTTCCTAGGCTGCAAGCTGCACGAGAGCACATCGCCAAGTCTTTTCTCCCAGGGATCCACTGGTGGGTTCAAACCAACAGCCTTTTAGTCAGCAGCTGAGTGGTTAGCCATTGACCCACCAGAGCTCCTTTTAATAATTTAATTAATAGATTCTTATTTGTTTTTTCTTCACATTAGTAATTATTCCTGGTCTATCAGTGAATTAAGGTTTATGCTTCAATATGTATACTTTTGTATCTTTTATATTAGTCAAAACTATATTTTGTTGCAAATGGCAAAAATTGAACTCGAACTAGTTAACATAAAAAGGGACTATTATCTCATATATGAAAAGTATCTGAAAACATGGGTGGGGCTGGTATTAGACCATGAATGCTGTCAACACTTTCCCACGCCCTCCTCTGCTTCTCTCTGTGTTCATTATCTTTTTTTTTTTTTTCCATCTACCTCTCCATGAGTTTAAAAGTATGGTCATTAGCAGTTTCTGACTCATGTTTATGTAGTTTCATGACCACAGAGGAAGAGAGGCTTTGGAAATTCTCAGCGAGTCATTTCGGCCCCATGCTTATCTCTTGTACCCATTTTATTGGACGAGAGAAGTTAGATACTATGGAGTTCCCAGCTTTGATCATAAGCCCACATCTGGGACAAAATGGATGGGAAGTTATAAAAAAAAAAAAATTGGAAGAGGCTGGAGGCAGACAAAGACAATAGATACTCATTCTATCCTGTTCTCTCTATACAAACAAAGAGGATAAGGGGGAAAGTGCAGACAGAAACCAAGTAGAGTAATCAAACAGACACTCATATAATGTTTTTAGGTTTGTTGATATATATATCTGCATATAATTATATCAAGGAAATACCTGATGAAGTCAGGGATCTAAAGTGAAGAGATAGGAAGAGTGGGAAGGAGCCGATGTACATCATGGAAATGCAGAAAGGAAAGCGGGCAATCATAAACTAAGCATCTAAGGAGAGCATAGCTGGGAGAGAGTCAAAGTAAAGAGATTAAGACAGAGACCTGGTTAGGGGATAAGTATGAGGGCAAGAGACAAAGAGAATCAGAGAAAAAGAACAGAGAGTGACATGTAACAGGCTAGGGAAAGAAAGGTATAACTTGTTGAGAGAAAATTAACATGCAGTTAGTATTACCTTTGCGTTTGCACTTTTTGCAATGAGAAGTTTTAGAATTATTAGGAGGTAAATCACAGATTGCGAGGATGGTGCAGGACTGGGAAGTGTTTCGTTCCATTGTACATAGGGTGGCTGTGAGCTGGGACCAACTCGATGGCACCTAAAAACAACAACAGTACCATAGAAAGAAAATTGTGAGCAAAGCTGACTTCCAACTTATAAATGTGTTTCAATAGGGTGTGGATAAATATGATAATACACAATTTAAAAGATTAGGTTTGGTTTTCATCAATGGAAGATAGAACATACATATGTGTATATATGTGTGTATATATATATAGGTATATACTTAAAAAAAAGTCCTACTTCAAAGACTATGAAGAGAGGACAAAGCTATATCAAATAATGCATGAATGGTGTGTATTACAGAAGTACTTGTTCTAAAAGAACACTTCAAATACCATTTGGCTGCAATTTCTCTCTGGGTTTGCTTTGTATCCCATGGAGATGATCTGACCTTAAGCTTTTGTTAGCTTCAAAGAAAGCTTCATTCTTGCCTCATCTCTGCGGGACTGAAGAAACAGGCTCTTGGTTAACAACAGGAAACCAAATTGATTTTAATATTGTGAATGCTTCACTCCGATGCAGGAAATGTTATCTGGACCATCTCAGTGGGGTGGGGCTTGTGGAGCTGGATTAGAGTTCAGAATGGAAGCTGACTCTGTAAGTCAGCTTGTAGTTGCAAGGCCAGAGGGGGAGTATATTAGGTGGCCCTCTTGATAATCATCTGTGATTATGTTCATAGATTGATAAATGGATTGTGACTTCCATTGGAGGTACATGCAACCAAGCTTCTTCGTTGCTTTCAGTGGTTATGACTCAGGGAAGAGACAATATATCAGTCTATGAATTTTGGTTGGTTTTTATATCCAACAAGATTTCTCTCATAATTTCATCCCATTACATCAAATAGACATAAAAATGTGTTCTGTCAGGAAGCATTTATTAGAGGATGAGACAGTACAGTCAATCAGAATGTTAAAACATACCTCCATGAATCAGGGATCTGACCCAATATCAAGCTTTATTAATAATTTTGAGGATACAAGTAATCATGAAGCACAAGTGAAGCAGGAGACATCGTTGCCCTCCAAGGCATCTCTAGGTCTTTGTTGCAGCATTGGAGCACACCTTGAGCCCATATAGACATTATGCTCTAGGTATAATGGGAGATCTCTAGGACATGCTTGAAGTTCACATCACTCATATAGAAGGAGTGTTTAGGCCATCAAAATCTCCATTTTATATTCAGGTAGTCACAGCTTTTTCCAGGAAACCAGACACCATGAATTCATAGATTCCAGGTTTGTTTACCGAAAGCCATGCTAGATGATCAGCATTTCATAAATGAGGACTCTCTCATTAGTAAATGTCATTAACTTGCTTGCCATGAGGTCAGCCATTACCATGTTTAACAGGAATTTAACTGAGTCATCTTATTTATTTCCAGGGGGGTAGTCCTTTGGTAAAGGGAGAGAATGAATCAGGCACACTGCATAACTGTTTTCTTTTCTGTCATGGATTAAATTATGCCCCCTCAAAAATGTGTGCATCCATTTGGCTGGGCCATGATTCCCAGTATTGTGTGCTTGTCCTCCATTTTGTGACTGTAATTTTATGTTAAAGAGGGTTAGGGTGGGATTGTAACACCCTTACCCATGTCACATCTCTGATCCAATGTAAAGGGAGTTTCCCTGGGGTGTGTCCTGCACCACCTTTTATCTTACAAGAGATAAAAGGAAAGGGAAACAAGCAGAGAGCTGGGGACCTCATACCACCAAGAAAACAGTGCCAGGAGCAGAGTGCGTCCTTTGGACCCAGGGTCCCTGTACCTGAGAAGCTCCTAGTCTGGGGGAAGATTGATGATGAGAAAGCTGACAGAGAGAGAAAGCCTTCCCCTGGAGCTGATGCCCTGAATTTGGACTTCTAGCCTACTTTACTGTGAGGGAATAAACTTCTCTTTGTTAAAGCCGTCCACTTGTGGCATTTCTCTTGTAGCAGCTCTTGATAACTAAGCTGCTTCTCAACTATCTTCTTGGTGGTGCAGGTACAGGAACTAGTAAAACCGTCCCTGCCCTCAAATATTTTTGCAAGCTAAGTGGATGAACACAAAACCAGCATCATAGATAATGAATCTAAAACCCTAAACATAGTGTGTGGTACATAATAAGTCTCTCAATAGACGGTAATATTTCAAAAATAGTATTAACAATACAATGCTGAAGTGATAAATCATGATTAAATATTTTTTTGGAGAGCAAAGTCTAAGTGGACCATGCAATTTGAACTTAACCAAAACTCAAGTTTCATTGACATTAATTGAGTGTTCTCTTAGGCCAGACACTCATGAGGTAAATGAGACAGAATTATAGGTTTCTATGAGCTTTCAATCTTGGAGAAGATACAGCCAGATAATTAAATAATTAAAATGCATTATGATAAGGGAGTTAAAAATATTTTTGTTAGGTACAGGAGAGAAGCAAGCTTGACCTTCAGAAATATAGAAGTTCCAACAATGTACTATTTAAATTGAAAGATGAGTAAGCATTTATTAGGTAAAGAAAGAGGGAGAAAGTAAGATGGGCAAGGGGAGCCACCTAAGAGAACATGGAGGACGTGGGTTGCTGTGTGAATACGTACTCTAAGGGAGACGATTAGAAAAGTAGGTGGGGGCTTAAATGACAAATGATGCTAATAGAACTGAATGATAAAAATAAGTAACATTGCTACTTATTTTTTGAGATATTACCATGCTGTAGGTATAGTATTAAGCATGTTACAGACAGTGTATTATTTAATTCTCATAACATATTACACCAAACCAAACCTGTTGCCATTGAGTTGATTCCAACTCATGATGACTTCATGTGTGTCCGAGTAGAATTGCTCCATAGAGTTCTCTTGGTTGTAATCTTACAGAAGCAGATCAACAGGCCTTTCTTCTGTAGTGCCTGTAGGGGAGTCAAGCCAAGCCAAGCCTCTTGCCGTTGAGTCCATCCTGACTCACAGTGGCACTACAGGTCAGAGTAGAACTGCTTCATAGAATTTCCAAGGAGAGGCTGGTGGATTCGAACTACTGATCTTTTGGTTAGCAGCTGAGCTGTTAACCACTATGCCACCAGGGCTCCTATATATAAGTAGTCCAGTGCAAGCCCTTTACACCACCCAGGGACTTATAATAACATATTAAAAAAACAAAACTCACTGCCATCACGTTGATTCTGACTCACAGGGACCCTTTAGGACAGGGTAGAACTGCCCCATAGGGTTTCTAAGGCTGTAAATCTTTACAGAAACAGATTGCCACATCTTTCTTCTGTGAAGCGGCTGGTGGGTTCGAACCACCAACCTTTTGGTTAGCAGCTGAGCCTTTTAACCATTGTGCCACTAGGGCTCCTCTTATAGCATATTATGTGGATAGAATATCTTTTTTTCATGATTCTTGTATGCTGCGTTTGACCATCCTACTATAAACATGAGACCCAGAACATAGAAAGCATGGTTAAATACACATAAATATGAGGCCTAAATTAAATCCACTACCAGAGGTCACATGTGGAACCCTGGTATGTAGGCTCACCTGATTTCTGCAATGGAACCACGTTTCCTAATCCCTGAGTGTTTTTTTTTTTAAGTTTATCTTTTTTATTTTTTTAGATTTTATTTATTTTGTTGTTGACAATATAGAGCCCTGGTGGCACAGTGGTTAAAAACTCGGCTGCTAGCCAAAGTGTCAGCAGTTCGAATCTACCAGCTGCTCCTTGGGAGCCCTTTGGGGCAGTTCTACTCTGTCCAATAGGGTCTCTATGAGTTGGAATTGACTTAACAGCAATGGGTTTGGTTTTTTTGGTCAGGTTGAGAGTATACATAGGAAAACATACACAAATTCAACAGTTTCTACATGTACAATTCAGTGACATTGATTACATTCTTCGAGTTGTGCAAACAGTGCTACCCTCCTTTTCTGGGTTGTTCCTCCCCCACTAACATACTTACTGCTGTCTAAAGTTCCTATATAGTCTTTTGAGTTGCTGTTGTCAATGTAATCCCATACAGATAGATCTTAAAGGGACATAATGCTCAAGGCAGACACTTATTACTAGTTAAACTAAACTACTGTTTGGTTTTAAGAAGATGTCAGGGGATATTTTTGGTTTAAGGTTTAAAGATTATCTCAGGGCAGAGGTTTCAGGGGTTCATTCAGCTTCCATGGCTCCAGAAAGTCTGGAGTCCATGAAAATTTGAAAGTTTGTTCTGTATTTTCTTGATTTTACAAATGAAAATGTAGTCCATCAGCTATTTAGATATGGTATAAGGATTTGACACCAAAGATGTCTTACTTCAAACCCATTCCCTTTCCATGCTACTACCTGAGCTCTCATTGGCTGTGTTTGGTGGTTTGCCCAACCTGATAGGGAAGCAGTAGAGCAGCATCAGCAACAGTGTGTGGCTTCAGATGAACAGTTAGTCTCCATCCATAGTCTACATCAGTGTGCCTCTGCAAACACCCACAGTAACATCAAACGAAGACAAATACTGAGCTTGCTATGGAAATTCAATATCGAAACAAGTCCACTACCAACCTCCCTTCCAGCCAGATTGTAGCTCCTGGCCCATCTTCAACAGAAATTCTGTGACCACCTCTACCTTGAAGATGTCAGTAGAAGAATGACAGGATCATTATTCATTTTCAGAAAGATATACTGGCCATGAATGCGAAGACAAATTGAAGGTTGGAAAATCAGTGATTAGAGAAAATTGTTAGAAGCCTGCTGTAATATTCCAGGAATGAGGTAATAAGAGACAGTCTGGAGAGGCGAACTTGGATCAGCTGATAGAAACTAAAACTGGTAAGATTCGTTGAGGGCATTGAAGAAACTCAGACTTTTAGCTTGGATCACTAGGGTGGGTAGTGATGTTCAAAAACCAAATCCATTGCCTTCCAGTCTATTCTAACTTATAGTGACTCTATAGGACAGAGTAAGACTGCCCCATAGGGTTTCCAAGGCTGTAAATCTTTACTGAAGCGGACTGTCACATCTTTCTGTTGTGGAGCAGCTGGTGGATTTGAACTGCCAATCTTTTTGTTAGCAACTGAGCACTTACCCACTGAGCTACCAGGGCTCCTCCTCTGAGTGATGTTACTGAGATAGAAATTTCTGTAGGAGGAAAATAAGTGTACCTTTGAGTTTGAGGAGCTTGGACGTTGAAGTTTGTATAATTCAGATGGAGAGTTTGTAGGCAGATGTGAACACGATCTGAAGAAAACAGAAATGTTGAGGTAGAAGACAGTTTTGCATAAACTTTGACTGTGGGAGCAGTTGGGAAAGCATATTCAATAGCAAAAGAAGACGATAGGACTGAATACGGTAAAACTGTAGTTTTTACTGTTATTTCTTCATTTTTCTTTGATAGGTAAATGAAGGTTTATTTTATACACCCTCACTCTCATTTTGTTTATTTAAGCAGCAGGTATTAATAGGGTGCTTACTATGTGCCAGGTAATGTCTTTGGCACTGAGGCTCTGACGACAAGCAAAGACTTAGTGGTTCTTGCTCTTAGAGTTTATAGTCTAGTGAGGGTCTACACATCAATCGAATATTACACAAGGAAGTATATCATTCTAACCTTGTATAAGTGCTCTAATGGGAAAGGTATTGTTTCAATGGAAAAAAGAATGAAACTCAAGCCCTCTGCTAATGGCAGGCTCTCTAAGAAAGTAAAGCTTGGTTGTGATCTGAATGATACGGAGGAGTTGTCTACTGATGGAAGTGAAGAGTGGTCCACTGTGAAGGAAGACAATGTGGCAAGAGATAGTTTGGAATATTCGGGGAGTTAAAAGAAGAACATGTCATTGGTGCTCAAGAGCAAGGGGACTGTGGCTGAAAGATGCGAGCATGGTCCAGACCATTCGGAGCCTGTGGAAGACGATAAGGATTTTGATCTGTGTCCTGATAGTAAGGCAATGCCATTGAAGATTTTCACGTTCAGAAGATCATTAGCCCAGATCTTCATTATCCAGATACGGAGTGAAGAAGGAACCAAGGCAAATATAGAATGGATTCATCTTCCCCAAAGGGTCTACATTAGGAATTAGCTTAGCCTCATCAGGCTCTGAACAGAGAGCTTCTTCTGTACGCACAAATGAACATGGCTGCCTTAGTTCAAAGGCCAGTTTTTTGCACCACCTGATGCTTCAAATGGCAGATGACTTATCTCTGGAGCAACTAGATAGTTCTGGCAGTATCAAAAAAAAAAAAAAAAAAAAAAAATTGAGGAAATGTGAAGAAAAGACACTATTCTTTGCTGCTTAAGAGAATTCATTGCCAGCCTCCTAGTGGCTTGAAAGGTCGCAATAAATAAGCAAAAGTGACTTGTTAGTGACTTGTTTATGTTTTCTTTCCAGCACCACTAGCCCCCACTGAATGATTCCACCCAAATGGAGGTGATTTGCCATTGCACAAGAAGGGATTCTTTGCAATTATGTAGCTCTTTGATGAGATTCAGCATTGTCTGGTTAGAAGTGTGAAGAGCAAATGCAGAACTCTTGCTGTGAAAACGACTACTTTTAAAAAGATGGACTTTTGGCATATACTAGTTACCTTTGTTGTGGAATACTATGTGCAAATTGCCTCCTTGCCTGGGACTCTTCTTTCAAAAAGAAGTCACTCTTTGGGTGGCTCTATGGGGTCTTTTATTTATCAGTTGCTCCCTGATAAATTACGCTGTAGTCATACCTGATCATGGATAAACTTTCTTTCCCTTTTGACTGTTAAATTCAAACTGCCTGACAAATCACAACATATATGAAAACAGAATATCTCTAGAGCTGTAATTTATTAGTGCTAACATTTTTCTAACAGTGTTTTAGTAGCAAAAAAAAAATAGATAGTTTGAGTTCACCATTCAAAAGAAAGATATAACGTGGAAGAAATTAAAAAAAAAAAACCGTGGCTAAAAGTCACTTTGAGTTCACAACAAGTTTCATCAAAACATTTACAGATCGCCTTCTTTGTCACTGTCACTTGCTAGTCATTCAAGATATTTCAATGAATATGATATTGTATGTGGAGTCACAAAAAAAATGCAATGCAAAAGAAAACTGTCCTAGAGTACAGTGATTGTTTTTTGTACTTAAAAGTTATACAATGAATGAATTAATGTTGACGGTGTTGACAGACGTAAGAACACTCAAAATACCAGTGGGGACCCCTGTCGTAATTATACATTTATAGCCAGTGAGATTGAAGATCTTTTACAATTTTCCTCCAATAATTAGTTTCCTGAACTGAAATTAGAACTAGGAACTTGTGACTTTCCTAGGAAAAGCTCCAAGGCTCTTCCCTGTTAGTTCTATAAATATCACTCCATAACTTGCCTTTTACAGTTAACAATATATCATAGCTATATGATAGTATTTATTAACAATGGATTATATAACATACTGTAGTATACATTTTATATATATAAAACTTTATGTATTTTTTAATATATATATGTGTAAATTTTTAACTTTTTTACTAAATACATTTCCTTGTCAGTATTTTCTTTTACGGTGGGAATCACTTTTATTGAAAATTAAGTAAAAATAATTTAATTAAACTGGCATGTAATAATAAAAACTGAATATGCTTTAAAAAATATTAGTTTTGGAATCAAAAGGAGTAAGATTATTTTATGTTGTTAAATATATGTATTTAAGTAACTTGTAAAACTCTACCACAGGAAATTGTATCTAACTGGTTATCATACAAATAAAAGGAGGTAATCAGTTCAAAATGACACATAAGCTGATATTGCTTTCCTGTTCTTATTTCTTATTCATGGAAAGAGATTACAAGATATAAAGGGTTTAGGGATCTAGGTCACCGGCCCAGGATTCTGCATTAATTCCTCTCATAAAAGTGTAAAGGATGATCAATCAACTTTGTCAGCTCTAATACCATCATCAGAGCAGAAGATGAGCCAAAGGCAATTATAAGCTTTTTATAAATTTCTCTTAAGTACCTGGAAATCATATTTTGTATTTTATGGTTTGAATAGAATAGGGTTGCTTTTTAAGGTTGTACAGTGACAACTTTAAAATTTCTACCAACACATCCTCAGCATTCTTACATCTATCAGCCTATTTCAATAAAAACATCTATATGATTTTATACATTTGAATAAAGGAATCCCACACAGACAATATCTAGAATGTGACAATACATCCATATTATTTCCTTAACATGCCCCCAGATCTCATTGATCACAGCCGATTTCTTTCATTATGCTCCACCTAAAATATTTGAATTGGCAATAGCGATATTTTTATGAACTACACAGTTTAAGAGAAAACAAGTCTAAAGGTTTTAGTCTTACTATGTGGGAACCCGGGTGGTGTAGTGATTAGGTGCTATGGCTGCTAACCAAAAGTTCACCAGTTTGAATCCACCAAGCGCTCCTTGGAAACTCTGTGGGGCAGTTCTGCTCTATCCTATTCGATTGCTACGAGTCGGACTCAATAGCAATGGGTTTGCTTTTATATGACCTTTAGCATTCCTGGTTAAGAGCTACGGCTGCTAACCAAAAGGTTGGCAGTTCCAATCCATCTGGCACTCTTTGGAAACTCTATAGGGTGGTTCTACTCTGTCCTGTAGGGTGGCTATAAGTTGGAATCACTCGTCCGCAGTGTTTTTTTTTTTTTTTTAGCATTTCTAACTAATAAATTGCTTTGGATACTTCTGCTTTAGACAATGGAAAAAGAAATGAGGAACAAAACAGAAAGGAAGAAAAAATAATAAAAGGTTGTAAGACAGTAAAAACATAGAAAACCAGAGGTGAAATATCCCAAATCATGACTGGTTATGTTCATCATACAGCCTTGTTCTCCCCGAAGAAATGTCTTTTTCATGTGCTTAATATTCACTAGAAGTTGATAATTTGATGACCCTTGCAGTCACTACAAGATTCTTAACTGCCTTTTGACGATTATAGAAAAAATCATATTCAAGTACTGATTGTTGAAAGTCAAACGTTAAAGCCTTTGAAATGGGCCGTATGTGAAGGTTAATGCTATAACTTTCTCAGATTTATGAGAGTATCTTCTTTGACAATGCTTCTTTATAGAACGTTTACAGTACAAAATAATTTCTTCATGTCTGCATCCGGACCTAATCCAGTTTGTTCATTTATCATCATTAGGTTCTTTTTTGTAGACAATGGTAGGTTCCAAGTCTTAGAGAAAAATGAGGCGTTTAGATCTTTCTTCCTTACCCTGCTTCCAGGTGCTCTATGACAGTCTTATGTTGAAATTTGCCAGGTGAGCAAATATTTATTAGCCATCAGATGTGCACATGGCCTGAGCAAATATTTATTAGCCATCAGACATACGCATGGCGTGCACACACAAGTAGGATTATACTCTCTATTTTGTTAGCTTCGTAGGTCCAATCTGCTCGACATCTGAGGCACTATGACAGAATCTTGCAAGGAAGCTTCAGAGGCAGCTTAGACAGTGTTCTAACTGCAGATTCAGCGTCCCTTCCAATTGGAGTCAGAGAACAAAACTCTCTTGCAAGCCTTGAAGCATGGGCCTTAGTGGAATCCTAAGCCTGGAGTGCCATGAAACTCTGTAGGCAGTAAGACTCACTTGATTTTTATGCCTATTAACACACAGGTACATGTGACTGGATAATCATTTCGAATGGATCCACCGATATCTTGAATGGCTCTTGTTTTACTATGGAACGTTTTTCTAGCATCCACTTCATGATTAACAAGCCATATAATTTTCAGAATAAAGACAGCTGAAGAGCTTGTGGTTATCGACTTTACTGCTTTTGATTAGAGATTTAGAAGAGTTTTGTTTAAAGCTTTTTAAATATTAACTAACCATATTTATGGGCTAGATTAACATTGAGTAGCACACACATAACCATCACACAGTCTATGCTTAAGAATTTTAAGGCAAATTTTAGAAAATGTGATACTTTGCTTTCTGTTGGCACATGGGAATCACTGTTGCCTATGAATATGGCTGATTCCACGTAGACACTGATAAAATTGATGAGATTCATGGAAAGTTCTATTTCGATTAGTCTTTATAGAATCATGGCAAAAAGTCCAGTAATGTTCAGCTCAATGATTACACATTCAAACCCGTACCTACTTTAGAAGCTATCTCGGAAAATTCATTTTCTGAGCTTTTTTTGATAAATAAGAAAAAAAAATTAGAGTTTGATAGATATGCTGTATTTAGGCAGAGTAAATGAAATTCATTTATTTAGAAAGATTTATTGAGTGTCTCCTATATCGTAGGGAGGCATAGTAAGGACCATTCAGATCTGGTGCCTGCTTCAGGAAGTTTACCACCTCTTACAAACATTTGGATGAGGCAGGTGCAAAAACAACTTGGGAGTCTTGTTTATTTTACTTTTATAAGTACAATGTACTCATTAAAACCATTTGATTAATATTAAAAACTGGAAAATAGATGAGAACCATCAAAAACTTAGGTATATATTTCCAGTTTTCTATTTTTTAAATATAATTGTTCCTTGTAATCAAACATTGTATAGAATTTATCTTTTTAAAAATGCCATATATCTTGCTTATGGTTGACTTTTATCAATTTCCCGAGTTATTTTCACATGCATTGTATCATTTTCTTACTAATGGAAAACAAAGAGGTTTCAATTTACCTGGAAGTACTCCATTTTCTTTTTGAAAATTCCTTTCTTAATACTGAGCAGAGTTGAAATATACAAGGGGGAAATAGAGGGAATAACATTTAACGGCAGCAGAAAAGTAGAGGAGAAAAACATAAAAAAAAAAACTTTTATCTAATTGTCAGCTGGGTATCCAATAGCTATTTGTTAAAAGCCGGTAGCTTTTTTTAGATACTTTGAGGTGGAACCGGAAACCCTGGTGGAGTAGTGGTTAAGAGTTACACTGCTAACCAAAAGGTGGACGGTTTGAATCCACCAGGTGCTCCTTGGAAACCATGTGGGGCAGTTCTACTCTGTCCTACAGGGCCGCTATGAGTCGGAATGGACTCTACTTGGCAACTTTTTTTTTTTTTTTTTAAATAAGGTGAGGCCAGGAGATGGAAACCTGAAAAGGAGTTGAAGGGATGCTTTGTTAACCTAAGGACTTATTTCCTGAAGTTGGTTTTTGGTTATAGTTTAAAAATCTGTTATAATTGCTTTCTTCTATATATTGCAGTTCCTAAATTTTAAGAAGCTTGCTGTTTGATTATTTCAGATGGGACTATAATCCACAAACTCTCTTACTTGAATTAGAAGAGATGGAATCTTCTTGGTTTAGACAATAATGAATGATGTAAAGTTCTAAAATGTAAAGTTCTAGGTGCCAGTAATTCTTTTCATGAAGAAAATCCATTGTTAGATTATTTTAAGCCAATTTTTTAAAGAAGCTATTAGTTAAGAAATGATGAAATTTATCAGTAGGAAACTTTTTGATCAATTTGGGGTGATTCGTCCTAATTGACAGTCTTTAAAAGGTGACTTACTTAATTTTCAAGTGGTTTTAGGAACCATGGTTAAGAATAAAGGTTCTCGAAACAGATTCCACTGGTTTTCATTTCAGCTCAGCATTTCAGTTGTAAGATTTTGGGCATTCTGTATTTCAGTTTCCTTATATGTGAAATGGAAGTTACACTATCTATATCATGGAGATGTTGTGAGAATGAAATCAGTTTGTGTGTAAAAGTGATTATGACATACAAAAATTAATAAATATCACACACACGTTCTCACAGTCAAATACATTTCTGAAGCCTCTAATTAAGCAAAATAAAATTCTCAGCTTTTAAAATGCTAATGTGCATTGAAAATTTTCAAAGGACAAAATAGTGCATAGAGCATTTACTAATTTACTGACCACACACACATTCTTCTTCTCACTGAGTATATTAAAGCATCAGTATAGCTCAGAGTCAAAATACAAAACAGAAAACAAACCTGCTTCCATCGAGTCCATTCTGACTCACAGTGACCCTGTAGGACAGAGCAGAACTGCCCCATAGGGTTTCCAAGGCTGTCATCTTTATGGGAGAAGGGCTGCCACGTTTTTCTCCTGCAGAGCAACTGGTGGGTTCCAACCACCAACCTTTCAGTTAGCAGCCGAACACTTAACCACTGTGCCACCAGGGCTCCTTCCCAATAGCCTAGAGGAAGATAAACGTATTTTACTCTCTTGTGAGCTGGCCATCTGGAATCCTCAAGAAATGAAGCAAATGGAATGCTTTTGGTGACTAAAACTCCCTAAGAGATTTAAGCAGTGGTTACACGGGCATAAACATGTAAAAATTCACTGAGCTGGATGCTTAAGTTGTGTGTGTTTTAGAGGATCTGTGTTATTCCTCAGTTTAAGCAACAACAATAACAACAACTGCCTAGATGACAATCACGGGTAATAAAGTGTTTTGTGAGAAATGGCTCAGAACGTGACTTACGTGTTGGGATGCAAGATCACCCTTCCCTGCAGTCACTTGATCTGCATGCTCGGCGGTTTCCTTTCCTATCTTCCACCAGGCGAGAATTTAAATTAGATGTCATACAACTTGGTAATAATTTTGAATAAATAGGTAAAAAAAAAAAAGAAAGGGAAAAATGGGGAGAAAAAGATTATATTCCGTTACGCATACATATATCCCTGTCAGAACTTGGCCGCAGTGTTTTCCATTTAATTAAATAAATGGTATTATTAATATTAATTTATTCCACATAGTGATTATTAATTAAAGCTGACATCTTTCCAATAAAATCAATTTGCTTCTAATAAAGTCTGCATGTCTTTGATCTACTGTATACAAATACGCAGGCTCTGCAGGGAAGATGAATTAACACTCTAAGCAATTCCTTTGTCTTGTCACTTCAGTGACATGAAACAGTTTGAATGGATATGGCCATCATGTTCAATATCTCCTTTGTTTTCCTAGTGAAAAGCCACTAACAGTAATTTCAGGATTACTGTGTTTATGATACTTGTAAATTGATTTATGGTATTAGCCAAGCAGGTGATCGACAAAAGCCTTTTAATTTTCTTTTCGTCCCCCCGCCCCTCCTCACTTTCAAGGTGCTGAGTGGTTCAGGTTATATTTCAGGATTATGAAATGTGCTGGGTTTCCTCTGCATAGACCCAATTTTAGAATCTGGGCAACAGTTTACCCTACCCTGACAGTCATATAAAAGGGAGTTTCGTAAAGGGACACGGGAGGTCAAAGGGAAGCAAAGGTGACATCCGTCCCATCATGAAAATGTCAAACAGCCTTATATAAGACACCTTACTTGATGCAGCTCGGTGGTTCTTAAGCCCTTTTAATGTTACAGAAAATAAAATTCAAACAATTCCAAGTTATAACACTGTTCCAGTCTATTATACAAATCTATTGTTATTTTTAAAACTGCAATTTGGGCTCCAGTGTGATAATATATTCCTTCCTGCTGACTATAATAAAAGTTGTCGATCTATTTCAAGCTTCCCGAGTAGAAAAATGTTGTTTAATGATTTGGCATGGGCTGCTATGTATGAAGCTAATTCTAATCCCTAGAATTCATGGTGGCTGAAACATCTTAATGCTGTGTCTTAGTGGACAGGAATGTCCACCGAACACTTTTTGGGACTGTATACATTCCATTCCTTCTTTAGAAATGGCAGATGGACTGTCGCTGACATTTTTGCTTTGTGTAGTTGCTGCCGTAGAAATGAGTTTTTAAAATAATGATCGTAAGAGTTGCCTTCACCCCCCCACCCGCCCCATCGTCCATTTGCCTTGTTATAGTTTCTCTTTAAAATTTTGACCTGGATATGTTTGTGAATAATTACTGAGTGAAAATGCAAAGGATTTGGGAAATATCACTAAGGTAAAATTTACTATCCCATATTACCTGCCTTTCTCTGCTGCTTTTTGACATTCTTAACTACTCAGATTCTATTCCCTTCTTATTTTTAAAGTCAGGCATATCAGTTTGAATAGCATTTGCTGAAAGGAAAAAAATAGAAAGTGTTTACAATAGGACCATTGGAGAACCATAGCATCAAAAGTTTTAGTAAACCTGTTACCACTACTAGTAAGTGAAAAAAAAAAAAACAGCAAGGAAACAAAAAAATGATTATTAGGAAATGGTTATTATTTGGAATAGATTAACAATAGCCAGAGATCTTTAAAGTAATTTTAAAATACTTTGTGTTTCTGTTCAGTTTAAAAGGGTGGAATATATATAATTAATGCAAATTGAGAATTTAGTCTTAACCCACTTTATTCATTTTGTCTTTCCATATTTTATTAATGGAATTTAAATCAGTCTCCAATGGAAACATAATGCAAAATAGGTGAATTAAGAATCAAAGCATGATTAAAAAAATAAATAAAGAAGAAATACAGGGACAAATACTATGTTCACTTTACAGCAATTACAGACATATAAACCCTATAAACAATATGTTGTCTAGATGACTCACTAGAGCATTTAATCCCATTTAAAACTTTTTATCAAAATACAACCTACATACATAAAAATGCACATAAAGGTTTGAAGAAAGAGTTGAAGAAATTTAATAAACTAACACATGCTTGTAAACTGTACCCAGATAAAGATATAGAATATTTCCCACACTGTAGCAATCTCCCGCCTCCTCCTCCAGTCATCACCCCTGGCTGGTGTAACTGCTATTCTAACTTTATGTTTTAATTTTAACTTTGTTTTCATTTTCAATATAAAAAGGATAAATGCTTATTTTAGAAATAGATGGGAAGTTAGAAGGAACCGGCTTACATGAATAATTGTCTACACGAACCATGGGCTCCTCTACCCTAAGACCAGAAGAACTAGAGGGTGCCTGGCTACCACTACAGGACATTCCTATCAGGACCACGATACATGAACCCTGATAGAAATGGAGAAAAATGTAGAACAAAACTTCGAATATTAAAGAAATTCAGATTTACTGTACCCACTGAGACACGAGACATCCCCAAGGCTATTCCCCTGAGATATTCTTTAAGCCTTGAACTGGAAATATCCCCTTAAGTCACCTTTTAGGGAACTAGCAGGTTAGCCCATAAAGGAATGAATACCACCCTTGGGTGCTATGTTCTTTTTTTAAAAAAAAATCTATGTGAGACCAAATGGTCAACAAATAGATTCTAAAGCATAGATTAGAAAGTTGGGGGGCTGTGGGAATAGGTGAATGGGAACAAAACAAATAGAACAGAAATAACGAGAATTTTGATACAATGTAAAGAATGTAATCAATATTACTGAACAATATGTGTAAAAACTGTTGAACGGGAACCTATTTTTCTGTGTAAAATTCTACTGAAAATACAATAAAACATTATTTAAAAAAAAAAGAATCAAAGCATGAAAGAAATATAAAAATACATCGGGGCTATATGCTCACAGCTTCCCAGGTGTAAGTAATTGCTATAAACTGGGCTTCCATTGCCTTTTGTGGGGCCATGACTCTCCAAACCCCTAAAGCAATAGCAATTCACATTTAGTTACATTATTCCAAAGAGACTCAACGCTCGGTAAGTAGCTCAAAGAGAGCAGGGATTGATAGCACAGTTGTCTTAACAAAATCTGTTAGTTATGTGACTGGACTATTCCAGGCCTGCTCAGCACAGCCATAGAAACAGGAAACGGTGAAAGCGAAAGCTTTATTTGGTTGGCCAAGCAAAGGAGCACACCGGGACCTGCTTCACCAGGGCTGCTCCCAGAACAACAGCCCAAAGAGGTCACATGGATGAAGTAAATAGGGTCCGGGGTCTTCAGGAATGCCTTGAGATGGGACCAGCTTGCTGATTGGTCTGGCCCGAAAAGGCGTTCCTGGGGCAGTCCAGCCTTTCTGCGCTTGCTCAGTCTAAACAGGCAGGGGGAGGGGGTCTCTCAAACCGAATCTTAGGCTCCGAGTCCTCTCTTTTGAAAGCCTTCCCCCAATCTTGGGCCGCTAAAGTTGGATTCCGTTGGGTGGGATAAGAGTTCTGGGGTCACCCAGAGGACGGGTCAATGGTTCTGTGCCTGTCAGGCGGGCCAGATCTAGTTCTTGCTAGCTGCACCTGGTGCTGCGACCCCAGTCTCTTGTTTTCCTCACCTTGGCCAGAAACAGTATACCTACATGGGGAAATAGCTTAAAGACAGGGAGTTAGTTCGTATATCACGGAAAATGGCAGGCACAGCCCTTTGCCTATTCAAGATGGTGGGCAGGCAGCCAGTCTCAGTTAGCTGGTTGGTTTTAAACGCCGGCTAGTAGGCATTTTCATGACTTTGTCCACCGTTTGGATAAAAGAATCTCGTTACTGCTGTTGGAATGTTTTAGGCTGATTTCTGATTCCACAGACTGAAGAGACTTTAGAAACTTCATTATTATGGAAATATTAAGATACACCCTAAAATAGAATGGTGCGAGGAACCCCCATATATATATATTGCACATGTTCAACAATTATCAATAGTGTATCAGTTGTTCTAGACTGTCCTCCCTATTTTAATGAGATAATTCTGCATTGAAGAACACCCCCTCTCCCCCCAAAAGATTGTGTCATGCATTAAATTCTGTCCTCCAAAAATATGTGTTGATTTGGTTAGGCGGTCCCAGTATTGTGTGGTTGTCCTCCATTTTGTGATTTTCTGATGTGTTATAAATCTCTGCCTGTGGTTGAAGAGGATTAGGGTGGGATTTAACACCCTGGCTCAGGTCACATCCCTGATCCAACATAAAGGGAGTTTTTCTGTGCTCCATCTTGTATTTTACAAGAGATGAAAGGGAAGCAAGCTGAGAGTTGAGGAATTTATACCACCAAGAGGGCACTACTGGGAGGAGAGCGCATCCTTTGGACCTGGGGTTCCTGTACGGAGAAGCTCCTAGTTCAGGATTGATGACAAGTACTTTCCTCTGGAGCAGACCGAGCAAGAAAGCCTTCCCCTGGCTGATGCCATGAATTTGGACTTCTAGCCTACTTACCAAAAAAAACATCCATTGCCATCAAGTCAATTCTGACTCATAGTGGCCCTAATAGGACAGAGTAGAGCTGCACCATAGATTTTCCAAGGAGTGCCTAGTGGATATGAACTGCCAACTTTTTGGTTAGTGGATGTAGTTCTTAACCACTATGCCACCAGGGTTTCCTCTAGCCCTACTAGACTGTGAGGAAGTAAATATCTCTTTGTTAAAGCCGTTCACTTGTGGTATTTCTTTTATAGCAGCCCTAGATGACTAACACAGAGCGATTCAATACAGTAAACATTAATTACTGTTTATATGTCTACTATTCCACTGGGTAATTTTGCTGATCTTGGGGCCATTCTTAGCTGATATCGACCAACCTGGCTCTTGCATCTATGATTAGCTGGCAAGTCATCTGGAACTGACTGGCATAAGATGGCTGTCCTTTCATGTTTGGCTGACTGGTGGCTAGGACAGGAGGAGGTGATGGGATCACGTGTCTCTCATCATCCAGCTGCCTATCCTAGGCTTATTCTCATGATAGCTGGGTAGGGTTCTGAGAGAGAGAGAGAGGGAGAGAGAGAGAGAGTCAATGTGTGAAACAGCTTTTAAGACATAGGCTCAGGACTAGTATACTCACCATCTCTACTACATTCTATTAGTCAAAGCAAGTCATAAGGTCTGACAAACTCAAGAACTGAGGAAGTACATTCATGATGGGAGGAGCTATCATTTTGCAAAGGTTATGGATTCAAGGGGGAAAGGGAGAAAAATTGAAAATGTCTTTGCAATCACTCCGTTCTACTTTTTTCTTTCCTTTTGAAGAGAACTTCGAATTAATTAACATCATTTGACCACTAAATACTTCAATGAAGACACTTTTATTTTTTAAGTCATTAGGATTTTGTAACTGTAATAGAAGCCATATAAGTTAACCATTGCTTCTGGATCAGAATATTATTAATGGAGCCCCGGTGGCAAAGTGGTTAAGAACTATGGCTTCAAACCAAGAGGTCGGCAGTTCAAATCTACGTCTCATTATTACCACTAACAAAACAATCAGCATCATTATCATTACAACTATTAGTAAATGTCATTTATTATTCTATGCTAAACCTATATGATATTTTCAGTCGCCTCATGTGCATTGCAAAAGTTGGACAATGAATAAGGAAGACTGAAGAAGAATTGATGCCTTTGAATTACGGTGTCGGCAAAGAATGTGGAATATAGCATGGACTGCCAGAATGAACACATCTGTCTTGAAAGAAGTACAGCCAGAATGCTCCGTACAAGTGAGGATGGCAAGACTTCATCTCACGTACTTTGTACATATTATTAAGACGGACCAGTCCCTGGAGAAGGACATCAGGCTTGGTAAAGTAGGACAGCAATAAAGAGGAAGACCCTCAACAAGATGGATTAACACAGTTGCTGCAACAATGGGCTCAAACGTAATTGTGCAAAGTGAGAATTTACTGCCAGGCCGGGCAGTGTTTCTTTCTGTTGTACAAAGGGTCACTATGAGTCAGAACTGACTCAAAGGCACCTAAAAACAGCAAGCCTACATTACACTCATTAAACTCTCATAAGTGTGCTGTAAGGCAGAAACTATTAGGCTGATTTGTAGAGATGAGTAAGACTTTGTATAAACTGCCCAAGGCCATATAGCTAATGGTTTTGAACGTAGATTTCCTGAGTCAGGTCTCCATGATCTTATTCACTACACCTCACTCCCTTCTGTTGGCTGTTCAGCAGGTCACAATAACTTTGCCTTTATATAAGATCTTGGGAGCTTTAGGAGTCCCTGGATGGTGCAAATGGCTAGTGTGCACACCTGCTGACTGAAGGTTCAAGTTCACCCAGAGGCTTTCAGAAGAAAGGCCTGGCCATTTACTTCTGAAAACTCAGCCATCAGAAACTCTACGGAGCACAGTTCTACTTTGACCCTCACGGGGAAGCCATGAGTCAGAATCAACTCAATGTCAACTATTTTTTTTTTTTTTGCAAGCCTCAAGACCAGGTTGAATGGACAAAGGCTGGGCCAACTCACTTTTCCATTTCGAAAGAGAAAACTAACTTGAGTTAAGAAGAGAGTAAGTTGTTTCTAGCTTTGCCACTGTGAAGCTATTTTGAGACCATCAGAGGGGTTATGAAGTTACTTGTGGTATTGATGAGTGTATACTATAGGCCACTGTGTTTTGGAGAACAAAGGGCTTTATTTTTATATTATTGAACTATAAGCAGCCGCATGTGATATGCATGCCTGTCCATGTTTCTGCTTCTGTCTGTAAACCAGTGTGTTCTTAATCCTCATGGAACTGTTCATGCTGAAGAAACAGAGGCAGGTCAGGAAGTGTTAATTATATGATCTTACTGTTGAAAAACAGAATTACCAAACGTTATGGTCTTTTTGCATTCTGACAAGGGAATTATTACCGACTTTCCATTTTCCAAGCTGAAAGCTATTTCAGGGCTATCGTCATGACTTAATGGCGGTCTGCTTCCCCGGGGTTACATTTGAATTTCCAATGACTCTTATGTAAGAGCCTCTGAACACATAAGTCTCAGGTAAATTGAAGCTAATCCCTGTAGGAGATAAGGTCAGATGTGGAATTAACCGTTACCCACAATCTGGAAACTGAAGGTGTCGTCAGTGTTTGTTATGTCTTTTAATATATAGTCTTATTTTAAGCCAGTGGTTCATTGCGCCATCTTTTTATGAAAGAATTTCTTGGATCAAGGCTATGTACTTGAACTATTAAAATTTGAAAAATCAGATCATCACTATCGAACAATTATTATCTCCAAGCGATTTTACTATAGCAATTAGAGACTACTGAACTTGCTTGCCTAAATCAGGAGATGAATTGAAATTGAGTCTGTTCTTACGTATTTGGCTGTCTAGTATTTTTATTCCCTATTTCAGGGTGGAAAGATATATGGTATTTAACCTGGAAATATGGTTTCCTAATAGCATCATGGTTTTGAAACGCTTGCTCCTTACAAATAGAGGGCAGCTATTAAAGAAATACACGAGAAGCCCTTAAATCAATGGACATTGAATATTAATGGAACAGAATAGTATGTACTAGATTGCAAGTAAAGAATTATCTATATGTATAAATAATGAATTTAGATGACTATTATCAAACTGTTTCAGAAGAGGGAAGGAAACAAAAAATTCAAAGTACAGGCATTAATCTTTTCTTCAGACTTTTCATCTAAGAGATGGCTGCCTGGCTCGATGTCTCCTAAATTTGTACAGATAGGTAGAACTTAGTTTATCTAGTTTAGGGAGTGTCTTGCTTTTCATAATTAAAGCAATTTTTTCCCATATGTTTGTTGTTGTAGTTGCTGATTCTCACTATTCTCAGTATTCTCACTATTCTCAGTAGTTATGGCCTATAAAGTCCCCTCAAACACTGGATTAGTGAATACTGAACCATTGCAAACACAGGGTAAGGTTCCTATGAGCCTCTGGCCACATTTTTGCTAACCAATCAATATATAACCTTGTTTTAGTGTGTTTCTGTTTAAGGACACTTTTTGTTGTAGGATCGCTACAAATTGGAATTGACTCGAAGGCAACAGTTTTTTGTTGCTGTTGTTGTCGTTAGGCGCCATGGAGTCGACTTGACTCATAACGACCTATGCATAACAGGAGATATTGTCCAGTTCTGTGACATCATCTCAATTATTGCTATGTTTGAGCCCATTGTTGCGGCCACTGTGTCAATCTAGCTCATTGAGGGTCTTCCTCTTTTTTGCTAACCATCTACTTTACCAAGCATGATGTCCTTCTCCAAAGATTAGTTCCCTGATGACACGTTCAAAGTAAGCCAGTTGACGTCTTGCTGTCCTCACTTCTAAGGAACATTCTGGCTATACTTCTTCCAAGACTAATTTGTTTGTTCTTCTGGCCATCCATGATATTCAATATTCTTCCCAATACCACAATTCGAATGTGTCAATGCCATAAAAGAGGAAAGACACCTTATTTAATACACATTGTTGATTCATTGACATTGAACTCATGACCAATAGCACTATAACTCATACCTCAACCAAGCTTATCTAACACATGTATTTTTTCTTGTAAGGCGCATCACGGCGTTCTTGTGCTTATAAAAACACTAGACAGTACTTTAGCACTAGACTTAAGGACCATCTTAATCAGAAAATCACCAACAAAGAGCAGAAAAACATGGAAACCATGGCACTAAATAAACTTCCAAAAGGACACTTGTGTACAGCAGGAGAGCTAAAGCCAGAGGCAGACGGTTGCCTTGTTCAGCCTCAGCTGGAATTGTGTATGTTGGTAACTGCTATTTTTTGCCACGCTGTGAATGTGAGCAGATGACCACAAAAGTGCTGTGGTATTGATTTTCACTTTACAAATAAATTTTAGGGAGCAGATAAATTCACAATTATGGAATCTGCTTATAATGAGGAGTGACTATAACTCTTTTTATCAGGAAACTGAAGGTTAGTTAGTATAGTCATACATTTGAAAATATCTTTGATTATCAATGCAAGTAATATATCATTTTAGGAACTATTCTAAACTGCACAAAGATTTTTTTTTCCTATTCTCATTTTAGAGATAGATTAATTGAGATAAGAGGATGTAAATAATGTTGTTACTGTAATTCAAGAAGAAATAATTAACAGCTTTTTTCAGGTGATGGTGGAGTTTTTTCCCTTATGATCAATATAACTTTTCTCAAACCAGAATATAAATGGAATTACTCTCTATTCAGACCCTTCAAGCGCATAAAACAAAAGAGCAGGATAGTTACTAATTTAAATTTGACCTACTTGTACACAAGGATCCCTGGTGGTGCAGTGGTTAAGCACTCAACTGCTAACCATTGTTTCTAACCCACAAACTGTCTCTGCAGGAAAGAGATGTGGCAGTCTGCTTCTGTAAAGATTACAGATTTGGAAACCCTACAGAGCAATCCTACTCTGTCCTATAGGGTTGCTATGAGTTGGAATTGACTCAATGACAACTGGTTTGTTTTTTCTTTTTTTGTACACATGCATGGAAGATCTTGGTCCTTAACCTATTAAGATGCAACTGGAGATAAAATTTTAAAAGCCAAAATACTTGGAATTAAATATAAATAGCCTATCTGTCTATATCTACATTATTATTATTATTTACCAGTTCAAAATGAATAGAGTAATAGGTTTCAGGGAAAAGAAAAATCACATACATGAAAAACTGATATTACATTTTGGAGCAAATTGTTGTGTTATCATTTGCAAGAGTATATTATAAACAATGATTAGATGTTTCACACCTAATTTTGTTTTCACAATGTTCCAGAAAAAAAAATTAAATGGTAAAGAGAGGGAAAAGGAAAATTGAAATTTTAATCCTCAATCTATTCGGTAGATTTTGGAGTGATGAACATTCTGTTTATATGGAAGGTAACAGACACCATTATTAACTCCTTGTACCAAACTCACATCTGTGAATTTTAGTTGAGACTCCTGGCCCTTCTCCATTTGTTTTTGTTTTTTCTCTTCTTTATAACTTACTAGAACTATCCAGTTCTATTAGTGTGATACGTTTGAAGACAAAAAGTAATTTCACCAGAAAAATCAAAGATTTCTTTTTGTGATCTTAAATATTGACTCAAAAAGAGAAGCCTGATATAAAGACTTAATGTGAAAGAGTCACTTTTTTTGAATGAAATTAGCTGAAGTTATTCTCGCAGCCACTTACACTCACTGCAGTATACTAAAGTGCCTTCCAGGTAAAAATTTCTGTGGCTTAAAAATATGATTCATTGGAATTGTTTCTGGTTTATAATAAAGCATATAGTTAATGTCCCTTATTTTAAACACAATGAGAGACAACTAATTATATTTATACGGAGTTATTAGAGAACATTTTACTAACTCTAGTTATTAGATCCATTTTACTTGGATCCACAGTCAACACCCGTGGAAGCTGCGGTCAAGAAATCAAACAACATGGTACATTGGGCAGATCTGCTACAAAAGACCTCTGTAAAGTATTCAAAAGCAAAGATGTCACTTTGAGGACTAAGGTGCTCCTTACCCAAGCCATGGTATTTTCAATTGCCTCATATGTATGAGAAAGCTGAACAGTGAGTAAGGAAGACAGAAGATAAGTTGATGCCTTTGAATTATGGTGTTGGTGAAGAATATTGAATATATCATGAACTGCCAGAAGAACAAATAAGTCAGTTTTAAAAGTATAGCCATAATGCCCCTTAGAAGCAAGGATGGTGAAACTTCACCTCACATACTTTGAACATGTCGTCAGGTGGGACCAATCCCTGGAGAAGAACATCATGCTTGGTAAAGCAGAGTCAGCAAAAAAGAGGAAGACCCTCAACGAGACAGTGATCAACACAGTGGCTGCATCAATGGGCTCAAACAAAGCAATGTTTGTGAGGATGGTGCAGGACAGGGCAGTGTTTCATTCTGTTGTACACAGGGTCACTATGAGATGGAACCAACTCGATGATACCTAACTACAACATTAGAGAACAGTTTCGTAAAGAGAAAAAATATTGCCAAACAGGAAAATGTATTTGATTTCTACGTTGATGCTCTAGAGTATATCTAATACACTATTCTGTTTGTTTTGTTTTGTTTTTAGGTTTCCGGGTTAACCACATTATCCTTAGCTGTATACCAAAACTAGTTCTTTCTGTGTTATCTCCTTCCTGAAGAGCAATGAAGATGCTGTTAAGTGGAAGAGGATTAATCATATCTCTAATTTTTTTCCTGTTAAAATTCTCAACAGCGATTGAAATACCACTCTCAGGTAATGTTACAGCCTTTAGTAACTATTCATGAAATTTCATATTTGCATTTTGGTTTTTGAGTACTTGTAAATTGAGGATATGACTCTTATAACATTTTCCTGTAGATTTTCTAGCAAATTGTTGTCAGAAGTCAATCTTGCATTTTTCATTTTTTGGATGACTTATATTTGGCAGTTACTGTTTTGTTTTTTATTTTGCAGCTCAGGTTTGTTGCCTGTGATGCTCCTCTTGCATTTTGTAAGCCATATATATACATATACATACACATACACATGTATAATGTGTATATCTATCTATATCTCTACATCCATATATCTACATATGACAAGGTCTCAATTTACAGTGTTTGTTTCATCCCACTCAAATGATAAGTTTAAATGCTCTAATCTGCATCCGAATTCAAACTTATCACATGACAGGAAACATAACCTATAAATGAGGTGGTATTTTGTTATAAGTCTAAAATTGTCTATGCCTTAGTAGTCTAGTGCTGCTATAACAGAAATACCACAAGTGGATGACTTCAACAAAGAGAAATTTATTTTCTCATAGGTTAGGAGGCTAGAAGTCGAAACTCAGAACGCCAGCTCTAGGGGAAGGCTTACACTCTCTGGTGCCTCTGGAGGAACGTCCTTGTCTCTTCTGAGCTTCTGCTCTTGGGTGATTTTCATGTAACTTGACATCTCTCTTTCCCCATCTCTTCCTGCTCAATGCTTCCTTGTTTAATCTCCTTTATATCTCAAAAGAGATTGACTAAAGATACAGCTTACACAAATCCTGCCTCATTAACAGAATAAAGACAACCCCATTCCCAAATGGAATTATAACCACAGGCATAGAGGTTGGGGGCCACAATTTAATTCATTACATTCCACCCTTTGGTCCCCCAATTTCATGTTCTTCCCACATGCAAAACACATTTACCCCATCACATCATCCCAAAAGTCCTAAATCTGCTCCAAGTCCAAAATCTCATCTTCTGAGTCATCTAAATCAGATATGGGTGAGACTTTAGCATAGTCCATCCCGTGGCATAATTCCTCTTAATCTTTGAACCTGTGAAGTTTAGATTGCAAGTGATCTGTTTCCAAAGCACAATTATGGAACAGGTACAAGGTAGAAATTTCCATTACAAATGGGAAAATTGGAGCGAAAGAAGGGATAAGCATCAAGCAAGTTCAAAACCCAGTAGAACAATTTACATTACGTCTCAAGTCTTAAAAACAGTTCTCTGTTCTCTGAGACCATCTAGTCAATGGCCCTGCCCTCCAGATTCTGGGCATTGGCCACATCCTCTGGATTCTGGATGGAGGCCCCTTGTACTTCAGCTCTGCCTTCCAGGTCCACTGGTTTGGCAACTCTGCTCTCTTAGCTTTGGGTAGCCAAATTCTCCTAGTCCATCTGAGTGGCTATCCCACCCTCTAGGCCCTGGCAAGCCCCATTCTTCTGCTTCTTGGGCATGGCTGCCCCACCCCCTCAGGTTTGGGCAGTAGCCACATCACCCTGGCACACCTTGATGGCAGCTCCACACTCCAGAACTGAGTTGGTGAAAATCCAACTCTTTGAAATCTAGGGGACTATGGCCCTACCATTTGAGATCCAGGAGACCATGGCCCCCACTCTTTGAAACCAAGAATACTCTGCTGTTCATGCTCCTTCCAACAGTTCTGATTTCTTTTTTCTAGGGATGGTCATTTTCTTTTCTTGGAGGACAACAGATGTAGCTCTTTTGTCCTATTTCTTGCCTGTAGAATTCTAAGAGGCAGTGTTCTTTCCTTTTGTTCTCTCTCTGTCCCCTTCCATCTAAGCTGATAGGTTTTCTTCTGTTGTGGTTGGTTAGATACATAAGTCACAGGCTTAATCTCTTTAATAAAAGATTGTATGGCTACATTGTCAGTGAACATTCTAGGACATGTGTCCTTTGTACAACAGAATTTTCCAAACCAGCTGCTCCTTGGAAACCCTATGGGGCAATTCTACTCTGTCCTATAGGGTCGTTATGAGTCAGAATGGACTCATGGCAATGGTTTTTTTTTTTTTTTTAATTCCATATATCATTTGGAGAGCTATAAGGTAATAAGCATTCGCTGTTTCTTCGAATCTTGGCATTGAAAATGCTTTTTGCTGATGATCTAGATTCTAGACGAAGAGTCTTTACCTCAGAAAGTTTAGTAAATGTTAGAGATGCTAACATTGAACTGAAATTTTCTTTCTGAAGGACTTAGAGAAATTGAATGTGAATAGGAAAGGGAATAATTCTCTGACTGTAAAATACAATTTTTTTTAATCTGTTTCTGAGGGCCCGCATAAGTTACTTCATGTAGCAATTTTACATCGTACACTTTGGGAAGCTCTGAACTTGTAGGTCATTCCCAAGGTAAGAGTCCCTTCTCTACTATCCTTGATAGATCGTCAAGCCTCTGTTTCGGTATTGCCACTTCTCAAGGAATTTCGCTTAACTGTCCTGCAAATACAAGTATTTAAATTCTCATTTAATTAAGCTAAATCTGTCATCTTAAACACAATATGAAGTTCTTGGGCAGTGCAAATGGTTAAAGTGCTTCACTGCTAACTGAAAGGTTGTCAGTTCAAGTTCACCCAGAGGATGCCTCGGAAGAAGGGCCGGGCAATACAATCCACTTCTGAAAAATCAGCAATTGAAAACTATGGAGTGCAGTTCTACCCTGGCACACATGGAGTCGCTATAAACTAGAGTTGACTTGATGACCATTTTTTTTTCTTTAACTATGTATAAAATTTCATCACTGACCTGCCTATGTGTTGCAACCTGGTCAAGAGGCTGAAGTACTGCATCTTCAGTGGAGTGTTTTGGTTTGAGTATGCAATGCCAAGTGAAGAGCAAGATTCTTGGTGATGTCTGTAGAAAAGGAGTTAAAATTTTCCTTTATTTCTCCAGTAGCAACAAAGATGCCCCAGGGGTTCCTAATTCAGATTCCTGACTATATTCTCTGGCATATACATTTGCTTTCCATCTTTTCTCACTTCGTTCATCAGTGGTGAAGGATGTGAAATTTTGTATTTTTCCATAGCACACATTTTTATTCTGGTCGTCTCTGTTACTTAGGCATTTTCATGCTGTAATGTCCTTAGACAACAACTGTTATAAAACATTAATGCCATGTTTTCAGAACAACTGAATATCATCCATTTATTTCAGTCCTCTAGAGCACTCACTAGCAAATGCAACTAAGGCAGGTATCCAATTTGAATGTCAACGAGTCTGGTATCTCTATAATTGGCCTAATTATGGAAAGAAGGATTTATGATGTAGAAAATACATTCTTATAAACACCCAAAGGTTATTAGTTCCGTTCCCTGAATAATTACTTATTGCTGAGACTTTACAACCTTAGCAAATTTAAGAAAGAATAATGGCCTAATACACAGGTTGTTTACAAGTTACTAGCTGATATCTCAGGGACTGTTGCTATTGTGCATTGTCCCTCACCATTTATAACTGTAATACAATTTAAATGACATGAATTTTCAATAAGCTCAGGACCTGCTCTGCTTAGAAATAGTGGTAATCAGTAACAGGTAAATGTCAATGAAGATATAGATGCTTTCTGATGTTATTAAAATATTTATGAATATCCACTGAATTAAGACTGAACTTGGGCTAAGACCCCTAAGCTAGTAAATCACACTTATTAGACTTACTAGCAAAAGGAAAGTGAACAGAATTTTAGAATTGGAAAGGGCATTTAGTTATCATTCTAGGCTGGCCATCGAGGCTCAACATATGACTCCTGGACTCCTTGGGTTCCAGAGATGCATTCAGGCATCCTACAAGATCAGGCAGTTTTCATAACAGTGAGGTGTCATTTGATTCTTTTTCACTGTGTTGGCATTTAGACTGATGACATAAAAGTAAAAGTGGCAAAACTGCTCGTATCCTAGCACAGATTATTGCATTGGCACCACATTGGTACCAGTACTCAGTGTACTCTTCAGGGCCGTGGACTCTCATAGTAAAACAAACAAACAAATACAAAAACACAACAAACAAAATCAAAACACTTCAACTTAAGATTGTCTTGGTGAGACAGTAAGCATTATTAATTTTATTCAATCTTGACCCGTGAGAGCATTCTCTTTAACGTCTTGTGGAATGAGTCTGGAAATCCACATAAATCTGCTATGTGACAAAGTAGGATGATGGTCTCCACTCTGTGACTGTAGCATATTTGAGTCCCAAACTGAACACCATTTTTACTTGAAAGTAGAACTGACAGACAAATTATGGTTACTCAGATGCGTAAATGGCAGGCATGTTCCCAAACATGAATCAAGTGAGCCTGTCACTTCAAGTAAAACAACTCACAATATGCAGGCAGTCCCCGAGATACGAACAAGGTCTATTCCTAAGAGTGTTTTCAAATTGAATTTGTAGGTAAGTTGGAACAGGCGCATACGGTTCTTATTTAGCCTTACTTTAGTGCAAGAACAGAGTTCTTGTGGTGAGTAGTTACAACCCTTGCCTGCTAATTAAAATGTTGGTGGTTTGAACCCACCAGCTGCCCCTTGGAAGAAAGATGTGGCAGTTTGCTTCTGTAAAGACTTACAGCCTTGGAAACCCTATGGGGCAGTTCTACTCAGTCCTGTAGGTTTGCTATGAGTTGGAACCCACTGACAGCAGTGGGTGGGTTAGTGCAAGAAAAGGCTCGAAGCCTTTTCAATGACTTAAAAGCTGCACTTGCAGCAAGTGAACCTGCTTGTGATGGAGAATTTGTTGTGAGGGCAAATTTACATAACAGTAAAGGGCAAGTATGAGTTGTCTGCCAGTCAGATGTTCATAACCTGGAGACTTACTGTATGTCGTCAGTGACAGAATTTGAGTGTTTTATACAAGAATGAGAAAGCTTGACAGCTTCCCAACATTTAAGACTTTTCTGGTTAGCTCAGTGATGGTATTAACAAAAGTGATTTTTTAATATTCTATAATGAAATGGGAAACCCTGGTGGCGTAGGGGTTAAAGCTACAGCTGCTAACCAAGAGGTCAGCAGTTCGAATCCACCAGGCGCTCCTTGGAAACCATATGGGGCAGTTCAACTCTGTCCTATAGGGTCGCTATGTGTCGGAATCGACTCAATGGCAATGGGTTTGGTTTTGGGTTGGGTATAATGAAATGGGTGGCGCTGGACTGGGCAGCGTTTTGTTCTGTTGTAAATAGGTTGCTATGAGTCAGAACCAACTTGATGGCACCTAACAACAATGACAACAGAATGAAATGGGTCAGTATTTAGAAGATTTTCTTAATTCAGTGAACTAATATTTTTCCAAATGACCAATTTGTGATGTTACAAAATCATGCATGGGTAAAAGATCCATGACTAAAATATTTTAATGTAACAGAATATGAAATATTTATAGATATGGTTTCAGATTCCACATTGCAGTGAATGTTTAAGAAACTATCAACTTTTTGAGTTTTGGTTTGCACCCAAGAAGACTATCCATACCTATCAGAAGGGACTATAAAATAACCTTACCCTTTTTCAACTACTTATCTGTATTTTCTTCATATATTTCAACAGACACCTGTTGAAACAGATCGAATACAGAAGCAGATACGAAAATCCAGCTATCTCCTCTTAAACTAGAAATTAAAGAAATTTTCAATAATGTAAAACAATGTCATTCTTCTCATTATATTTAGTGTTTATATAATGTTGTTTGTTTTAACATGTGAGAGCATTATTTTAAAATGAATTAATCAATAAATATTTTTTACAGCTCCTCAATTTTAATTCCTGATATGGTAAATATTGATAGGGAGCCCCTGGGTGGTAAAAATTGTTAACACATTTGGCTGCTAACCCAAAGGTTGGAGACTCAAGTCCACCCAGGAACACCTTGGAAGAAAGGTCTGGCGATCTTCCAAGAAATTAGCCATTGAAAACCCTGTGGAGCACAGTTCTACTCGGACACACAAGGGCTTGCCATGAGCTGGTATTGATTCCATGGCAACTATTTTTTGTTTGTTCTTATTATGTTTCTGGTGAAAATATACAGCTCAAGTTAATTTCTCATTCAAAAATTTATACACATATTGTTTTGTGACATTGGTTGCAATCCCCACAATGTGCCAGCACGCTCCTGATTTCCACCTTGAGTTCCCTCTGTCCATTCGTCCAGTTCCTGTCCCTTTCTGCCTTCTCATCTTGCTTTACGACAGGAGTTGTCCCTTTGGTCTCACATTTTTGATTGAAATAAGAACTGCATTCCTCAGGTGTGTTATTTTTCATTTTATAGGCATGTCTAATCTTTGAAAAAAGGGCTTTGGGAATAGTTTCAGTTCTGGGTTAGCAGAGTGTCTGGGGGCCGTAGTCTTGGGGGGGTTCCTCCATTCTCTGTCAGACTGCTAAGTCTGGTCTTTGCTCGTAAATTTGAATTCTGTTCTACGTTTTTCTCTCACTGTGTCCTGGACTCTCTTTGTAATCCCTGTCAGAGCAGTCTTGGTGGTAGCGAAGCACCCACCTAGTTCTTCTGGTCTCAGGCTGGTGTGTTTGTTTAAATATTGATAGCAGTAACTGACATGACAAAAGCTCGTTGGGATTTCCTATGATTTTAAAGAACGTAAAGGGTCCTTGGGCAAACACTTTGAGAACAACTTATCTAGGCCAAATCCTTAATTTTACAAATGAGAAAACGGAGAGAGCGGTTTAGGGCCTGACTGAAAGCCACAGAGTTTAGGGTTCTCTTTGTAATTCCACTGCAGAATATTACACATTTAAATCAAGCTCTGTGCCTTTGGCAAATTGCTTTTTTCAAAATATATTTGCCAAAGTTAGGCTCCTGCTGATGAAGTTTGCACTTTTTTATGAATTTAATTCTGTCCTTTAACTAGAGGTTGTAGTAACTGTTCTAAAACAGAAATGTCTCAATTTGAAAAAAAAAAAATTGAGTGTCAGCAGTAGATCTTTACATACATCATGATCTATGTCCTATTTCAAACTTAACCAACGTTTATATCTTCAGCATTAACATATTTATTTTATAATCACAATTTCATAGACATACGATCTAGCTACCTGACTTGGTGAGAGGCAAAGTCACCCATGAGCTTTTTTAAAGATTGTTTCAGGGTTATTTAACTTGGCAAATACTAACAAAGCTTATCTTACGATGAAAGGGTGTTTGAATATGAAGAATCTTTTCATAAAAAAAAAATTATGCTATTAGCTTTTATCTTTAGATGAATGATTGTCAGTAGGTTTTCTATAAAGAAAAAAAAAAAAAAAGGGCTTAAGCCCCCAACAAGTAAGTGGACAAAAGAAACGAAAGGAGGATTTATAAATGGGAAATGACAGATAATAAGCAAGCCCAAGGAAAACATTTATTATCAAAAGGAATAAATGAAAATCATAATAAAGAGGATAAGGAGGTTACGTTTTCCTTCCTCAAAATTAGTAAAATATTTTGACATTCTCTATGCTAGTGTTCAGTGGGGAAACCACTGCACTCATGCACTGTTTGTATAAAATATGCCTTTGTCAAATGATAGTAATACTTACCCAGGTTCATTACCATTTGTATCTATACCGGGAAATTTATCACAAGTCAATTAATTCGATACGTGAAAAGTCTATATGCTCAAGGGTCTCCACTGAAGCATATGCTCAAAACTGAAAACAATCTGATGTCTAGTAGTCAAAGATTATCAGATAAGTTCTAGCATATCAATAGGAAAAAAAGAATGAGAAAGCAGAAAGTTAATTATAATGGCTATAGAGAAATATGAAAAATTATAAATACAAATCAGAACTTTCAAAATTATAAATACAAATCAGAACTTTCAAAATGATTGAAGTAAGTAAAAATGCATGCACACAAGGGTAATGCTTTGAAAATAGACATTTTAAGTTGTGATGATACAGGTTTTTTTTTCTTCTGCTTTAAAATTATTATATTCTGAGTTCAAATAAAACTAAGCTATATGGCAACATGAAATGATGCAGTCAGGTGTACTCTTATAATTCAATACATATTACAGAGAGAAGGTTAGATTTGTTCTATGATTTTCATTTTTATAGTGATCCTTTTAATTGTCAATATAGAAATCACTTTTAAAGTCTTTCTATTATCATAAAATTAACCTTGCCCAGTTTTTGATGAGTATATTCTTCAAATGCTTATTTTTATTTTTAGTTCAACAGGCTCCAACAATTATAAAACAGTCAAAAGTGCAAGTTGCTTTTCCTTTTGATGAGTATTTTCAGATTGAATGTGAAGCTAAAGGGAATCCAGCACCACAGTGAGTATTCCTTCGAACCAAATTATTTACGTGTGTGCCATCCTTTATACAACTTTCTCCTCCTACCATTATACCCTTGTTGGACTATAAACCTAGATATATTTGAAGCTAACGGTTTCCAAGTGAATGATAGCTATATCGATAAAAATAAAGTTTGGTGATTTTACAAATGTTCTTCTGCCAGTTCAATTACTTTTAATATAAAATAAGGTGCTTTTTCCTAAACACTTAGCATAGGTCAACGAATCCTTAACCTAAACAGAAACACCCAACAGTTCCTTACCCTAGAAGTAAACAAGGTAGACAAACACCAGAGATCCTTTATTTTATTTAGTAAAGGATAACACTTATTAAGTCAAATTTAACACATTTCTAAACAATATTCTATATATATGTTTATTGCTGCAAGTCTAAATCTGTCACATATCTTAGTGACTAGATTGTTACCTGATTTTTATTTTTTAAGTTATCATAGGAATATGAATTCATTCCAGATAGTGTCATACTATTTGTATGGGATATTACTCTCTAATATTATATTACTAATTAAGAAATTGTTACCCTAGGTGCTAAGGATCATTGAGGGAGCTTTTTCCAAGTACCCTCTATGTTCTGGAAGGGAGAAAGAAATGTATGTGTGCTGGGAGGAAGCCATGGGGAAAATTCCAGACTTTAAAGTTCCAGATGATTCTAAAATGGGAATCAACAATTTGTTTGATCTACTTCATCATTTTGTCTCTACTAAGAAGACATTTAATAAAAATAGATTAAATTGTATTGCAACTAACATTACTATCGCATGACAATTTGATATTCTAAAAATCATTATTAGTGAATCATTAACATGTTAAATTATCATTATTCCTACATTTTACCAAATAGAATATATTCAATCAGTGTATGTTAATATGAATAGAATTATAATGGGACGAAGGAGCATGTATTCAGTCAATATGAATATGGATGGATATTAGTGTATATGTTAATATTAACAAAATTATCATGTCAAAAAAGATTAACATACAATTATCATTAGAGATGATGAAATTTATTTATCATGCCCCTGTGCAGTATTGTATTTAACTGTGAAATGTTATTAGCATTTCCAATAAATTCAGAAATAAGAAAACAAAGTCTGCTATTAATACCATTATCATCATTTTTCCAGAGCCATATTCAATATAATTATGTAAAAAATACAATAATGCTAATAAATATTGGGAAAGTGCTATTAAAATTATATTATCATTAGAGTCATATAACTTGATATTCTATCTGAAAACCCAAGAAAATCCACTGGGCAAAAACAAGCTTTATAAATAAGAGGGGTCTCATTAAGTGCCTGATTATAAATAGATCTTATTTTAAAAAATCTTCATTAGATGCCTAGACAAAGCAGTTATAAAATAATTAGAAAATAAGGGGAAAATAACCCTTTTGTCGTAGCAGAAACAACAAATCCAGCAATCTCAACAATTACAGGGACAGCAACATCAACAACATCAAAAGCTGTGTAACAAGAGCTACGTAGGATCCAAATGGGGAGGGAAAACTATACAATTCTACCCGGGATCATAAAAGATTTTGATAAAGGAAAAGAAGTAACATACTTTCAAGTGGGAATGTTTAATTCTGAATACTTTGTGATCCTAGTAAACATATTTCAACTTAAAAAACAGACTCCATGTATTATTTTAGATGTAAAACCAGTAAAATGTAAACATAGAAAGTGAAGTAAAAGAAGGTGTGGGGCAGAGGATGGGTATATTCCTAAGAAAAATACGTATACCATTGAAGGTTTGTTATTCCTGTTGGAGGAATAATAGATAGATTAGTATAAGAATATGGTGTCCTGAAATATATCCAAGTTTGCATGGATAGTTAGTATATAAAATGCTGAATAAAATCTACTTGAGAAATTGTTATTTTTATATCAGATTGAAAAAAAGGCTTTAATAGCACTGTCCAAAGGACTGACACTGTCTTATCCTGGAGTGAGAATTTGTGTATATTTTTTTCTGGAATACAATTCTGCAGCATATATAAAAAGTTCTAGAAAACTTCCTATGTGAAGGAGAGTCAAGAATAGGAGGAGGAAATGGAATGTGTGGCTAATTACCTCCATGAACAACTGCCTCCTTTGCCCTGAGACCAGAAGAACTAGCTGGTGCCCTGCTCCAATTACTGAACACTTTGTTCGAAGATTCTGTAGAAGAATTCTGATCCAAAGGGGGAAAAGGCAGAACAGAATTTCAACTTCTCATGGACTCCAGATTTTCTGGAGCCGTGGAGGCTGGATAAAACTCAAAACCAAACCCATTGCCATGGAGTCCATTTCAACTCATAGCGCTGTGAGTTGAATGAAATCGACTTGCCCCATAGGGCTTCCAAGGCTGTAAATCTTTACAGAGGCAGACTGCCACATCTTTCTCCCAGAATGGCTGGTGGGTTAGCACACGAGCACTTTAACCACTGCACCACCAGGGCGAGAGGCATGGAGGCTGGATAAACCCTTGAAACTACCATCCTAAGATAATCTTTAAACCTTAAACAGAAAATATCCCCTACAGTCTTAAAAGCAAATAATAGCTTAGCTTAACTGGTAAAGAACGTCTACCTTGAGCATTGTGCCCTTTTAAGATCTATCTATATGGCATCAGGAAACCCTGGTGGCGTAGTAGTTAAGTGCTACTGCTCTAACCAAAGGGTCGGCAGTTCGAATCTGCCAGGCGCTCCTTGGAAACTCTATGGGACAGCTCTATTCTGTCCTATAGGGTCACAGTGAGTCAGAATCGACTCGACGGCACTGGATTTGGTTTGGGTTTATATAGCATCAAACTGACAATAGCAACTTGAAAGATTAGATAGGAATCTTAGAAGGCAGTGAGTTTATGTTAATGCAGGAGGAACAACTCAGAAAAGGAGAGTGAGAATGGTTATACAACTCGAAGAATGTAATCATGGTCACTGAAATGTACATGTAGAAACCTTGAATTGGTATATGTTTTTGCTGTGTAACATCTCAACAGCAGCAACAAAAAATAAAATTATTAAAAAAAATTAACCTTTGAACTTTTGAACTAGCTCCAAACAAATTAAAAAAAAAAAAAAAACTTCTTATGGTATTGGTCCATTTATCCTACTTTTAAGGAATTGACCTAATGTAGTATTTGGGCTAGTACCAAAAGATAAATATGTAGTATTGTTCATAAGAAGGAAAAATATTGAAATGGTTAAGTAACTTAAATAGTACCCAGGTAAATGAAGATAATGCAGCCATAAAAACTGTCTCTAATACCATCGTAATAACTAGAACAACTCAGTTGGTGTAATTATATTCATTGTGGTCACAATTGTGTGACAACTATGTTGAAAATACTTGTAGGAAATATGACCAAATTTAATAATACTTGCTTGTGAGTTTTTGGATTTTGGGTTAGAGCTTTACACACACATACACACACACAAACATTATACATTTATATTTATTGCAACCATCAAAATATCAGAAATGGCTTGCATTACCTTTCTGATTGAATATTTAAAAAAATGAAAAATGAACAGAATAAAACCTACCTTCAATTTTTATTCTCTCAGTTGTCACAGCTTTTTACGGCTTGCATGCTTTTCCAGATTTTGTGGGTAGTCTTGTTTATATTCTGTTATATTTCATTATGTTCTATTATATTCCAGTAACCAATATGTCTTGGTTTTGCCATTTGCATGCATTTGTTTATACTTTTGGAAACCCTGGTGGCGTAGTAGTTAAGTGCTACAGCTGCTAACCAGAGGTTGGCAGTTAAAATCCACCAGGCGCTCCTTGGAAACTCTGTGGGACAGTTCTACTCTGTCCTATAGGGTCGCTGTGAGTTGGAATAGACTCAGTGGCGCTGGGTTTGGTTTTTTGGGGGGGTTTAAACTTTTAAATTAAGAAGAAAATTATGATTTTTTGAACTATTAAATTAAATTTTATTTTATAGATTCACGTGGACTAAGGATGACAAGCCTTTTAATCTCTCTGACCCCCGGATAATTGTATCCAACAATTCAGGAACATTCAAGATCCCAAATGAAGGGCACATAGCTCACTTTCAAGGGAAATACCGCTGCTTTGCTGCTAATAAATTGGGAGTTGCTTTGTCAGAAGAAATAGAATTTATAGTTCCCAGTAAGTATTACAACGCAGATTTTATTTTACAAATGTTTTAGTTAAGTGTTGAGTAGGAGTTATACTAGGATCTAATGATATAAGGTGATATTAATTTATTAAGACATGTATAAGACAGCTTATACATGTCTTAAGGAGCCCTCGTGGGTTAAGCGCTCAACTGCTAACCAAAAGGATGATGGTTTGAACTCACTAGCTGCTCCACAGAAGAAAGATGTCACAATCTACTTTTCATAAAGTTTTGGAAACCCTATGGAGCGGTTCTACTCTGTCCTATAGGGTCACTATGAGTTGGAATCGACTTGGCAGCAGCGGGTTATACGTGTCTTATATTTTTTTTATAAGTGAGTCGGCACCAGATATTGATACTTACATGTGGGTGACTTTGAGAAGCAACAAAATTTTTCTGTGCCTCAATAATCTTATCTCCAACATGGGAAGAAATAGCGTCTACTTTCCCTGATAGGATGAGCATTAAGTTAAATACGTTATTAGCATGAGCCAAGTGGTACTGCAGTAACAATCCCAAAGTGCTTGTGTCAACACAAGCCTGTATTTTGATTATCCAGTTTGATGTGGATCTGACAACTCTTCAGAGCACATTCTGCCCATGCAGCCTCCTTGGTGATCAGGCTGATGAAGACATCATTATCCTATAGATGCACCATCTGAAACATATGCCACGTTGGTCAAAGGGGCTGGGGCAGAAAGCATGAAAAATGGTATACAGGCTCTTAAATGCTTTCACCGGGAAGTAACACAGGCAATCTCACTCATATTTAATCGGCCAAAGAAAGTCACACATTGGCATATAATTTGGGTAATATGAGTTTTCCTTAGGAGAGGAGAACCAGTTATTGGTACATATTAGTTATATCTACCATAATTAATATGGCACTGGGTTGGACCATAACTAATAATCATGGAAAACTGTAAAACATTTTTCTATCAATAATTGCCACCAAGATTAGTTTATTTCCTTATTGCCATATGTGGTCTATGTGCATGGAATATCTGATGACCGCTTTCTATATCTGGTCATTGATTTTCTCTGCTCTTGAAGTATGTAACGTTACATGATTCTAGCAGAATAAACTCTTATATATAAAACTGTGTAAACTTCTATTTAGCAATGTCTCCTTTTAGAGTTCTGCTCACTGAAGAAACACAAGGAAAATGTTAGGCTTTGTAGGATACCAATACTTTATTCTAGGGACAGAATGTACACAAACGTCTGAAGAAACAAATAACCAAGAACATGTATACTTATCATAAAAATTGTGGTGGGAGTATATTGTTCTGAAGTCCTTCTGTTATTCCAGAGGAGGCAACATATATTGATTAAATTTAGACTTCTCTAACTGATGTGTGTATCTTAAAATTTCTAGAGTACATACGCTTAAAATATAGGAAAAAAAATTGAATGATTCTCAAACAATGTGGGACATGGGAGGAAAAGAAAAAAACAAGACAGGAGAAAAAAGAAAGCTAGAGAAGTGGGACAAGCAGAAAAAAGTAGAAATAAATTTAAATAGATTAGTAATTATGAAAAAAATGGACTAAATGCTCCAAGTTAAAAAAAAAAAAAACTATACAGTATATATAAAATAGTACATCCAATTCAAAACGATACAGCCTTCCTAGAGATTAATTCACTAGAAATATATAATATCAAAATACATGAAAAAGAAATAGAGCTCTAAGGAGAAATACACAAATGTATCATTATAATGAAAAATATTAACTTATCTCTTGCATTATTTGTTAGTTGAAGGAAAAAAATAAGTAAGCACATATAAGATTTAAAGAACACAATTACAACATGTATATAACACAGTAGCTAAAACTGCAGAATATGTTTTCTTTTTAAGCACACAGGAAAAATATGTATTTGGTAGCATATTGAGATATAAAGAAAATATGACCAAAATTCAATTGAGTCAGAAATCAGTAATAAAAAGAAAACTAGAAAAGTCTCAAAACTTTGGAATTTGATAAACATACTTCTAAGTAATTCTTAGGTCAAATAAAAAATGGCAAGGGAAAATAGTATATTTTTGAACTGATAATAGTGACAATTCTACCTGACAAAATCTGTGAGGCAGGTAAAGCGTTATTTAGAAGGATACTTACCTTTAAAAATTTATTTTAGAATATAAGAATAGATGAAAATTAATGATCTAAGCTGTCTTAGTTATCTAGTGCTGCTATAATAGAAATACCACAAGTGGATGGCTTTAACGAACAGAAGTTTATTCTCTCACAGTCTAGTGGGCGTTAGCTCCAGGGGAAGGCTTCTCTCTCTCAGCTCTGGAGGAAGGTTGTTGTCATCAATCTTCCCAGGCCGACGAGCTTCTCAGTGCAAGGACCCTGTTCCAAAGGAAGCACTATTCTCCTGGCTCTTGTTTCTTGGTGATGTGAGGTTCCCATATCTTTCTGCTCACTTCTCTCTTTTAGGTCACAAAAGAGATTCATTTAAGACACTACCTAATCTTGTAGAGTCCTGCCTCATTAACGTAACTGTTGCTAATCCCACCACATTAATGTTATAGAGGCAGGATTTACAACATAGGAAAATCACATCAGATGACAAAATGGTGGACAATCACACAATACTAGGAATCATGGACTAGCCAAGTTGACATACAAATTTTGGGGGTACACAATTCAATCCGTAATATTCTACCCTTTGGCCCCTAAAAATTCATGTCCTTGCCACATGTAAAACACATTCATCCCATCATATCATAACAAAAGTCTTAAATAAACTCCAAGTCCAAAATCCAAAAATTTCTCTTTATATGAGTTGTCTACTTCCAAAATACGCTGGTGGAACAGGCACGAGTTAGACATTTCCATTACAAATGGGAGAAATTGGAGGGAAAGAAGGGATACCAGGCACCAAGCAAGTCAGCAGAACACATTACATTAGCCCTCAATGCTTGAAAATAATCCTCTGTTCCCTGAGACTGTTTACACAATGGCCCTGCCCTCCAGACTGTAGGTATTGGCCACAATCTCTGGATTCTGAGTGGAGGCTCCTTGGCCCTGGGCTCCAGCTCCACCTTCCAGGCCCACTGGAACGGCAACTGTGCTCCCTTGAATTTGGGTGGCCCAATTCTCCTAGTCCCTCTGAGTGACAGCTCCACCTTTTGAGAGCCCAGAGTTTGTGGCCCTACTTTTGAGACTGAGGCAGTTCTGCTTCTTGTGTCCCTTGTTTCTGCAGCTTCTTCTTTCTAGTTCCTTGGCCTCTTGGCCCCCTGGGGCCTCACTGCCTGTTTCTGCCCTGCTGGGGCAAGTGTTCCAAGGCTCTTCATCTCTATCAATAGGTGCCAGGAGGCACCCTACTCCCATTGCTATCCAGTTGATTCCAACTCATAGTGACCCTGTAGGAGAGTAGTACTGCCGCATAGGATTTCTAAGGAGCAGCTAGTAGATTTGAACTGCTGACCTTTTGGTAAGCAACCTAAGGTCTTAATGCATAGGTTGGAAATGAATATACTAACTTAAGCATAACAGAAAAACTCAAAGAAAATAGAGTGAAGGGAGAAAGTAATATAGAAGTAGGAAATAAATCCAACACAGACGTACAAAGCTTTTATAGTGAAAAGTATACATATTTATGGAAAAACATTAATGAAGACCTAGAAAAAAAAAATTTTTTTTTTTTTTTTAGGTAAGTGGGAAAAAAAAAATACCATTTTCATGTGTTGATTCAATAAAACTATTGTGTGAATTCTGTCTGAATTGATAACACAGATTAAATGAAATGAAAATCCTTACAGTTTGTTTTTCTGTTTGTGGAATGTGGCAAACTATTTCTCAAATATGTTTGAGGAACAAAGGGCAAAATTAGGTAGAAACTCTTAAAGAATAAGAAGAAAGTGGGACTTGCCTTATTAGATATCAAGACTCAATGTAAAATACTTGTAATTAATCCAGTGTGCAGTGTGGCTTTGTGACCAGCACCCAGTGCCGTTGTGGCTTTGTGAAGGGTTAGATAAATTGGCCAGAAGAACCACACAGAGAACCCAGAAACAAACCTTCATGTATGTGAAAACAGTATAAGACAGTTAGATGGATTTTTAAAAATTATTATAATTAAATGGTGCAAAAGAAAGGATTATTGCAGAAAAACGTTCAACTGATGTTCTACCTCACATCATACACACAGATTCCTTCCAGGCGGATTAAAGACTTACTAGTGAAAGGGAAACTCTTCAAATAAAATAGAAGATGATTTGGAAAATGTATTTATGGCCTCAGGGTAAGGAAAATTTCTTAAACCAGATGTCTTAAAGATTAAAGAAGGAATTCATTAAAAATACATCTGACTACATTTGATTTTAGATGTTCTTTTCATTAAAAGACCCCAGGAAGAAAGTAAAAAGACAAGCCACAAACCAGAAAAAGTTATTGGCAATATATACAACTAATAATGTTGACTATCCTGTATATATACATAACTTTAAAAGTAAAAACCCATTGCCATTGAGTCAGTTTGGACTCATAATGACCCTATAAAACAGAGTAGAACTGCCCCCTAAGTGTATCCAAGACTGTAATCTTTATGGAAGCTGACTGCCACATCTTTCTCCCATGGGTAGGCTGGTGGGTTCAAACTGCTGACCTTTCAGTTGGTTAGCAGCCAAGTGCTTAACCACTGTGCCACCAGAGCTCAATCTGTAATAAGAAAAAAAAAAAAGGATGTGGCAAAAGATATAAACTCGCATCTGAGACAAAAAGTAGGGTAGACAATAAAAAATAGGAAAATATGTTCAACATAATTAAAACCCTTTGCCATCAAGTCGATTTCGACTCATAGCGACCCTGTAGCACAGAGTAGAACTGCCCCATAGGGTTTCCAAGGCTATAGTCTTTACGGAGCAGATAGCCAGATCTTTCTCCAGCGAAGAGCATGATGAGTTGAAGCTGCCGACCTTTCTATTACCAGGCCAGCACTTAACCACTGCACTACCAGGGCTCCTTTCAACATTATTACTAATCAGAAATATACCACTTGGAACTCAAATACTAAAAGCATTTGACTCCATGAATTTGGGAAATATTGAAAAGTCTGAGCGTAATGCTTTCAGGTGGAAATGTGCTGTCACAAGAATCCCTCGCTACGACTGGTGAGAGTATAACTTAACCACTTGATCATTGTAAATCATGTTATCATCACTTTCTTAGGTGATATGTTCATATCCTATGACCCAGTGATTCTACTCCCTTGTTTTTGTGCAACAGAGGCATATGCCCCTTGTCCCTGTACCCCGGGAATGTTCATAGTTGCACTGTTTGTATTAAAACAAAAATACTGGGAAAAAACAAGCTCCCATTCATGTTTAGACTAGAAAAAGAAATTCTGGTATATTTACATAAAAAATACTACTTACCAGTAAAAATCAATGAATCTCAAGAATGTGTTGGCAATAAAAGGAAATCTCAGAAGAGCACATGCAGTGTGACTTCATTTATATAAGTTCAGAACTGAAAAAGTAAACAAAACATTGATTAGAAGTACACGTTTCTGTGGTAAAATTATAATGAAAAACACAAGAATGATAAAAAACAAAATCCAAGGTAGTAGTTACCTCTATATGGGGTTGGAAGGGGTTGAAATCAGCTCCAGAGAGATACTGGTGATGTTACTGCTTTGTAAACTGCATGGTGGGTAGGTAAAGTGTGTCAGTTGACTGACTGACTGACTGACTTCCTTCCTTCCTTCCTTCCTTCCTTCCTTCCTTCCTTCCTTCCTTCCTTCCTTCCTTCCTTCCTTCCTTCCTTCCTTCCTTCCTTCCTTCCTTCCTTCCTTCCTTCCTTCCTTCCTTCCTTCCTCCCTCCCTCCCTCCCTCCCTCCCTCCCTCCCTCCCTCCCTCCCTCCCTCCCTCCCTCCCTCCCTCCCTCCCTTCCTCTGTCCCTCCCTCCCTTCTTTCCTCTCTTTTTTCTTATTCTTTACAATCATTTTGTAGTCTTTTATATATTCAAAATAAATAAGTTGTCTGTAGTATGATGATTTGTCTGAAATATAAGCTATGTGTTGTTATGTGAGAAATTAGAGCATAGAAATGAACAGAGCAGTGACAAGTAAACCTTAAGTTGGGCTTAGGACTTTGGATTTGAAGTAAGATTCAATAGAAATTGTCCATGAATTCAGGATCAGAAAGCATTACCATGAAAATTGTGGTTGAGGGTCAGAAAACTGTGTATACTATTAACTGAAATAAGTTAAGACTAGAAATACAGAGTGGAAGAGAGCCAGAGATATTAAAAATCTGCTGTAGAGGACAGGGCTTTAGGGTGAATTCTAGTGGTTGCTATGGAGACACAAAGAAAAATGTAGTATCTAGACCTATTGCAGAGAAAGAAATGCCTTAATTGCAGAGAAAGAAATGCCTTAGTGTAAGAAACTCCAATTAAAGGATTTTAAAAAATATTTTCTCCCCTTATCTAAGCACACCAAGTTAAAGAGATGAACAATGTAATGGTAATTCTGGCCAGAGTCTGCTAGTATTGTAGTTAAGAGATGGAGTTTAGATTTGAGCTATGCAGTAGGTAATTACTCTATTTTTCTGCTGCTGTAGAAAAGAGCAAAATAAATTAGGTTTCTTAGGCATTATTTCCCATCTCTCCTGAAATTACTTCATCATCTAACATCTTTCTGAAATCATCTATGTACTGAATAGGACCACTACCCTTAGAAGTTTATAAATCAGAGACCATTTAAAATGTCCTATGCCTTTAACAATTGATTCTCTTAAGCTATAGAAAATTGATCTTTCTTTATATTGATAGAAATTTTGTGATTTGAGCTTTTAGAGTTTATATTGCTTATTTCTTAAAGTTTTCATTAGACTTTCCTTAAGGGTTTTAGCCCTCTAAGTTTTGACATGAGTATAATAGCTGAATATACCCTATTATTGTTCCCTACAAATGGAAACCTATGTCTCTCTGATATTTTTATGGACAATATTCAGTTTTTGTCTTTCAATGGCATTGCAGTAGTTTTCTAGAAAAACAAGATTTGAAAAAATAAATTAAAAACAAAGTATTATTTTCATATATTTGATAAACCATTTAAATAAATGTATTTCCTGGCACATGACACGGGGTTTTATTCAGTGAATTTTCAACGAATCTTTATTAAGCCAGTCATTTTTCTAGTAATTGGTATCTAAACCCTTTGCCATCTAGTCAAGCCTGACTCACGGCGACCCCAGGCAGGTCAGAGTAGGATTGTGCTCCATACGGTTTCCAGTGGCTAATTTCTTTGAAGTAGATCACCAGGCAATTCTTCAGAAGTGCCTTTGGGTGGACTCAAACCTCCAAACTTTCAGTTAGCAACAAGTGCAGTAACTGTTTGTACCATCCAGGGAAAGTCTCTGTCCCTAAGAAACATCCGTGCTGTGGATATGGGTAGGCGGAGCCAAGGAGCAGCGCAGCTGTTTTCTTGCCTTCATTGTCCTAGCCACCAGTAGCGTTGAGATGATGATATAAAAAGCTCTACTTTTGTCTGTTCAACACTCCCCACCAGTCAATACACAGACCAACCTTCTCTATTGTTGTTTCTTTTTCTTTTAAAATCAGCTTTATTGAGGTATCATTTTTGTGTCATAAAATTCACCTCTTATAACTATATAATCAATGAGTTTTTAGTAAATGTGTAGAGTTGCTATCAGTATAATTCAATATTAGGACACGTCCATCATCCCAGAAAGATTCTCTGTGCCCTTTTGCAGTCAGCCTGTGTCCCAGCTCCCGGGCCCAGGGACCCAATTTACTTTCTTCCTCTACACATTTACTTTTCTGGCCATTTCATATGCATTGAATCATACAATATGTGGCCTTTTCGGTCTGACGCCTTGCACTTAGCATAAGCTGTAGCATGTGTTAGTACATCCATGTTGAGTTTCATCCATGTTGTAGCACATATCAGTGGTTTATTCTTTTAATGTGAAATTCGGCAGTTGGATTGTTTCCACATTTTGGCCATTATGAATAGTGCTGCCATGAACATGCACCTACAAGTTCTCTGAATCATTAAAGCTTTAAGCTGTCTACTGTTTAAGAGAATCTTTTGATTGTCATATGTATTAATTGGGATCCCTAAACTAGGAAAGATGCCATATTATCATATTTTTCCGCCTTTGCATTGCCTTGGAGATGCTGCAAGTAATAATACAATTTCCGTATGCTTAGTAAAATAAGATGGCAGGCTTAGCAATGGCACCCTCCACCAAGACCAAAACAAACCCACGGCCATCGAGTGGATTCCAGCTCACAGGGACTCCTTAGGGTTTTCTAGGCCGTAAATCTCTATGGAAACAGACTGCCACATCTTTCTCCAGTGGAGCAGCTGGTAGTTTCAAACTGCCAGCCTTTCGGTTAGCAGTCCATCACTTTAACCACTTGGCCTACCCTGTTTTAATGAAAACCAGTTAGAATTACTCACATGCTGGATTCGTACAAGTGTACAACTTTCTTTATTCCTAAGATACACCCTGGCTATTTACCACTCTGGTTTGGGAATGATAAGGTCCCGAAAGCAGGTTATGATAGTGTTACCACAATCTGGCGAGTTAAAGCTGCCTGCTGCAAACAGGCAATTCTTCAGACGGGGTGAGGTGGGTAGCAAGAACTTTAGAAGATATACTGGTATATGGAGACAGAGGGGAATGATCTCCTCCTAAAGCGGTCTGTCTCCCCCAAATGGAGATTGGCTCAAAGATTTACAGGGCAAAATCGCAGGTTTCAGGAACTTGCGGAACGTCATTCTCTCCTGGGGTGGTTCTGGTGATCATGATCCCAGGGTATCATGTCATCCGCCCGGGGGGTGGCTGGTCTCCTGGGGTGATTTCGATGGTCATAAGATTCTCTTAGGTCCCGTCATTTGTTTTTACAGTCTGAAAAGGACGTTAGTCATTAGTAAAAATTCAACAAGGAAAAAGGAACTGAGCAGCCAAGAAATAAGTTTAGAAGAGAGAAAAATGGTGTAGGTCCTGTTAATAATGTCGTGGCCGAGGAACCTGTTTCAGTAGCATATGCTTCTTTTTTTTCTAACACATGCAGACCAACCCAAGAAGACGGATTTGTTCCGTTGAGAGTGCAACTTTGAATTGTAAAGGTTTAATTAAGGCCAAGGACTTTGCTTTCCTCTGTCAGAGTATGTGAATGACTGGAATGACACAAGTCGAATTGGGCATCCTTCCTTAGCATGAATTCATTGCGAGCCCCTGGACTGAAAGACAGTTGTTATTTCTCTGCAGTCCTAAATGGATTAATGGGGTGCTCTACAGGAAATGGGAATCAATTAAATCATTTTAAAGCCAGAAACGGGAGTTAGGGGTGGTATAGTGTGTGAGCTCAGTAACATGTATTCATGGTAATGATGCTAATCGCAAGCAATTTGTCAACCACGTTCAAGTGCAATGGAGGGCACTCAAAAGCCCACTAGGCCAGTCCTATAAACAGAGCGAGAAGTCAAAATAGACAAGCTCTCTGGCATAGGAAGGTCAGCCCATTGATGGGAAGGGCGGGAACAATGTTCTAAAAAAAATAGGTTCTACGTGAAATGCATAGCGTTTCTCCCCTTTTGGCCTCTCCTTACCTCCTCTGGAAAAGTTTGTTTGAAACATTTGCATAAAAGTACGGAAGTTGTTAACATATAGGCTACAGGGAAAATCAGCAACAGCAGAAGAAAACTCTTTTCCCTTAGCCACTTCTCTACAATGTGGCTGCATGTTTGTCTTAGCCATCTACTGCTGCTTTAACAGAAATACCACAAGTGGATGGCTTTAACATAGTCTAGTAGGTTACAAGTCCAAATTCAGGGCATCGGCTCCAGGGGAAGCCTTTCTTTCTTTGTCAGCTTTGGAGGAAAGTCTTTGTCCTCAATCTTCCCCTGGTTGAGGAGCTTCTCGGGCGTGGGGACCCCGGGTTCAAAGGACTCGCTCTGCTCCTGGTGCTGCTTTCTTGGTGGTATGAGGTCCCTAACTCTCTGCTTGCTTCTCTTTCCTTTTATCTCTTCAGAGATGAAAGGTGGTACAGGCCACACCCCAGAAAAACCGCCCTTTACCTTGGATCAGGAGGTGACTGGAGTAAGGGTGGTGTTACAATCCCACCCTAATCCTCTCAATATAAAGTTACAATCACAAAATGGAGGACAACCACAGAATACTGGGAATCATGGCCTAACCAAGTTGATACATATTTTTTGAGGGACACAATTCAGTCCATGACAGTGTGCCTAGCAAACTAAGATTATTTGGATAATATCAAAATCAAAGCAAACCCAAGCCATTGCCATCGAGTCGATTCCAACTCATAGTGATCCTACAGAACAGAGTAAAACTGCCCCATAGGGTTTCTAAAGGAGTGGCTGGTGGATGGAACTGCTGATCATTTATTTGGTTAGCAGCCAAGCTTTTAACTACTTGCCACCAGGGCTCCATTTGGATAATAGCTAATGTGTATCGAGTACTTTCTAAGTGCCTGGCAATATTTTTAATTGGTTTACTCTAAATCTTTTATTTAAAAATTGATACAAATCACTGAGTTAGGTTCATTACATTTCCTGTTTTATGGATAAGGAAACTGAAGCACATTAAGCAACATGTTCAAGGTTGCATAGTAAGTGTTGAAACCAGGATTCAACCCCAAGCAGTTGGCTCCAGAGTCCACAGGCATAACCCTGATGCTATCTTTACAGGTTTGCCTCTACCTTGATCATTCAGGCAACACATGCGCTAGATAAGCTGGAAGGTGCTGAAATTTTTTGTTGACAACATTTCTGCAGTAGAGAATCAGAGTCTTGTAGAGTCAGGAGAATATAGGGAAACTTTTGATGTTATTTCTTGAGTGCCAGACAAGGATACCCTGTAGAGGAATACAACTGGATAGCGATTCAATTGCCAGTGTCTTCTTCATTGAGGTGGCTCGTTAGCATGAATTATATTTAGTTAAATGACTCTGATGCAATTTTCATTATTATTCTTTGCGGTTAAGCAAGTTGGCATGGTGGGATTTATAACGTTTAGGTTTTATAGCATTCTCCTCATAAGAGGCTTCTAACCTAGTGAGGCTTTTGAGGAGCCCAGTGGGATGGATTCAAAGAATTTTAGGATTCCAGAGAAAAGTAAGAGGAGATGCAGAAAGGTAAAGATACTGGTCTGCAGCTACGCATCCAGTTAACTTTGGTGGTTTGTCTACAACTCAGATTATTCTAAAGCCCTATCGGATATCCTATAAAGATTAAACTCTTCAGGAATTTTCTTTCTTTCAAGTACATAGATATTATTTTCTCTATATCAGGTTAAAAAAAATTGAAATGGTGAGTTTTTAAAACTTGCAGAGCTCCTACAGATGTCTCAATTGTAAGTCTGCTGTGTCTCAGTATCTCCAGTAAGAAGACTGGTGTGCAGCGCATTTGTCTCTAGGAAACATTTTCCATACTAGATTCTAACAGGGGAAGTTTTCAGAAACCTAGCAGTGAATATCTGTGAGTGTTACTTATACCCTTGGAGTTGTTACTAGAAATTGCCTACTATACTGAATACTAACTGTGAAAGCATATTGGAGAAGAGTGAAGAGGCAGATGCAGTGATACACATGATTTGCTGGTGCACAAAGATTGATGAGATGAAATTGACTTCATCTAGACTGGGCTATGATGGAATTCCCAAACATTCTTAAAGTCTTGATTACCAATACCAGATGCCCATGAGTGGATTCCAACTCATGGTGACCTTATCTGTGTCAGAGTAGAACTGTGCTCCATAGAATTTTCAATGGCTGAATTTTTGAAGTAGATTGCCAGGCCTTTCTCCTGAGGTGCTTCTAGGTGAATTCAAACCTCCAGCCTTTTGGTTAGCAGCTGAATGTGTGAATCATTTGCACCCAGGGACTCCAAGTCTTGATTCCAGTTGCCATCTAGTGGACCCTGACTCAGGGCAACCCCATGTGTTTTGGGTAGATGCTCATGTACAATTAGCATCTGACCTCATTTGCAGAGAGGCCATTCCAGGGTCAAGTCCAGGCTTGTTGAAACACAGTTGGATGATTTTGTTTTTGGTGCTGATGGAATATTCATTTGAAATATGTTGGCAAATCAAAGGAGTGTAGCTGCCTCACACAAAAGGAAAAAAAAAAGAGGGTTTACGATTTATTTTTAAAAGTATTGCATCTGTCCAAACTCAACAATGCTAATGTCTATCACCACAGGAACTCAATTATCAAAAGTCATTGGTTAAAAAAAAAAAATACTTTTAAATAGAATCATTTCTTTATTTGAATTGCGGTAGACTTCATGGCTCCTGTTCAGTTACAGTAATTAAAGTTCACATTTATCCATGAGTGTTAAAAATTTTCACTTTCTAGTATGGCCTCGGGCTCACTAAATAGTTTCAAAATCAAAAAGTAAGGACTAATAAAAGTTGACAAATTAACACCCTTTACAGTATCTCTTCAAGGTCTTAATAAATATATAAATATTCTTCATTGTTTCCAGATATTAATTTCGTCTTGAGTTAAAAGCTGTTCCAAAGATCTACGGCAGCTTGTCTACAGACTTCATCAGTAGTCTGTAGACAAGTGGTAGACTTGTAAACTTTATTTTATTTTTCATTATTGATGCCTTGAAAGCCAGTTGAATTATATAGTTATATGGAATTAGTGTTTTTAATGTAGATTTAACTCATGTAGGCATATTTCATCTATTTAAATTTTTAGATTTTTCGTATGCTCAGAGGGTGCTGCTCTCCAATTCGGGTATTATATATCTTATTAATTACCTACTTTACATTATAAGTCACTCACTGAGCTATGTATTTGTATTCTGTGCCACCAAGTTTTCTAGGCTGTAATCTTTACAGGAACAGATCACCAGGTCTTTTCTCCCTTGGAACGGGTGATGGCTTTGAACTGCCGACCTTTGGCAGCTGAACACCTAACCTTAGCACCACCAGGGATCCTTTTTATTTATATCCGGTAGTACAAAGCTTGCTTGTTTTAGAAGAGGATTACATATTCTTTCCTTTTTATAATCTGTATTTCCCTACCTCTGGTGCCTGTTATAGCTGAGTATAAACGGACTCAATAACTACCCAACAACAAAGCTAATTCCAGTGCCAGTGAATGCTGGACTTCAGTTATAGCAGGTTATGCTAAATAAGTGATTTGAAATTGAAGCTTTGGGCATATAATATACCTCTTACTGCAAGATGACTTGCATGTCTGTCGCTCTCAGTCAAAGCCAAAGCTTTACCAAATCGGTGGCATCCATACTTTACCTGCAAAGATCTTGACACAGTAAACGTACTGAACATACTTTCCTATCTTTTGATGAAAACGTCTTGTTATCTATAGAAAAAGTGTGCTTCAAAGATACATGCCATTTCAAATATGTTTCCAGGTTTACCAAGAGAAACCCAGCAACCATCTGCTAGAATGCCAAATCTCAAAGGATTAAAAGAACAAAAACAAAAAATAACCCTGAATCTGAGTTGACCAAAATGGAATCTACCAAAGGACTGTCACATGACTATAAAATGAGCTGAAGCCTGCCTTCTAAACTTGCAAAGGCTCTGTAATAACCACACTGCCCCATTATGTCAAGTCTGGAAAGGTCCTTGAATTTAGACAAAAAAGCAACTCATTATAACCAGCTGGTGTATCCATAACAGAAATGTCAGCAAGCTCCCTTAACCTCTAAGGAGGTGAACAGGGGAGACTGGGGCAGAAGTGGACAATAAATGCAGAAAATATACAAAGCTTCTCAGAAATAATGATAATCTTTTGTGAACCATAATTTAAGAAAGAAATATGGAAATGGAATACCACCTAATAAATTCCCCAGACCAGGAATATTATAAAAGTCCTTTTAAAGGCCTTCCCTTCCATGAGAAAGGAACTCTGGTAGCACAGAAGTTAAGCCTTTGGCCACTAGTCAAAAGGTCTTCAGTTCAAACCCACTAATGGGTCTTTAGGAGAAAGATGTGGCAGTCTACTTCCATAAAGATTACAGCCTTGGAAACCCTAGGCAGGCCTACTCTGTCCCGTAGGGTCACTATGAGCTGCAATCAACTTGACGGCAATGGGTTTTGGTTGTCTTCCATAAGGACCTGTGTACTTCTGTAATGCAAATTTGTCAACAAAGTTGAAATGTACTAACATAATGTTCAGACAGAATGCATTTTGAATTTTCTTATAAATAAAACCAGACCCATTGTGGTCGAGTTGATTCTGACTCATAGGGAACTTATAGGGCAGAGTAGAACTGCTCCATAGGGTTTCCAAGGAGCAGCTGGTGGATTCAAACTGCCAACTTTTTGGTTAGCAGCCAAGCTCTTAACCATTACACCACCATGGCTCCTTCTTATAAATAAAATAGGATCATATAAATCTTAAACTTTGGTGTTGGATTTTGCAATGGATTGAATTGTGTCCCTAAAAAATATCTGTCAGCTTGGTCAGGCCATGCGTGGTTGTCCTCCATTTTGTGATTTTCCTATGTGTTACATAAATCATTACCTTTGCCTGTGGTTAAAGAGGATTAGGGTGGGATGTAACACTATTGCTCAGGTCACATCCAACGTAAAGAGAGTTTCCCTGGAGTGTGGTCTGTACCACGTTTTACCTTACAAGAGGTAAAAGGAAAGGGAAGCAAGCAGAGGGTTGGGGAACTCACACCACCAGGAAAGCAGTGCCCAGAGCAGAGCACGTCCTTTGGACCTGAGGTTCCTGTGCTGAGATGCTCTCAGACCAAGGGAAAATGGATGACAAGGACCTTCTTCCAGAGCCGACAGAGAAAGCCTTCCTCTGGAGCTGATCCCCTGAATTTGGACCTGCAACTTACAAGGCTGTGAGAGAAAAAGTTTCTCTTTGTTAAAGCCATCCACTTGTGCTATTTCTGTTAAAGCAGCACTAGAAGGCTAAGACAGATTTCAAACTTTGCTCAGTTCTGACTTATATTCTCATTGTCACTCTATTGCTCTTTTAGCAGATTGGCTGCAACATGAAAGAAAAAATAGGCTGACATATCGGAAGGTCCCATTTCCTACATCAATTTCATTTTCGTTTAAAATTTCATTTACTGGGTGTGATTCCAGTGTGAATGCCTCTCTTTGCAACTTAAAGTGGTCCTGTTGGCTTTTCATGGCTTCCTTCCTGATACTTCCATGTGGGTTTTGGATTTTTTCTTTAGTCTGATTAATGCTCTGAATGGACTATTTAGCAATTACTTTCAAAGACTTCACAATAAAGCAAGAGATAGGCAATATGTAACTGCTTAAAAAAGAAATCACAGGGTTTGGAGAAAAAAAAAGAAGATTGCATATCAATCAAAGCTAAAATGAGCAAACCTTGTGACCCAGGGTTTGAACATCTGCCCAGAGAGATAGGCACAAGCATGTTCATGTCTTAGGACATCGCTTACCAAAGATATGTTGTTGATAATTGAAAAATGAGCAAGCATTTTATAAGTTATGAATGGGCACACACCATATTCTTAGAAATATTTATCTCTGCAAGGGAAGATGTGAGCACCAGGATTTGGAGCGTCGAATTTATTCAAATGCGCTCATTTTTTTTAAAAGAAGAATGTATTAAGGTATTACTTGTGACATTAAAAGTGAATTTTTAACATAATGTCTTCAAATGATTTATTTACACCAGGTGTTCCAAAATTCCCAAAAGAAAAAATTAACCCTCTAGAAGTGGAGGAGGGGGATTCAATTGTCCTCCCATGCAACCCCCCCAAAGGACTCCCACCTTTACACATTTATTGGATGAATATCGGTAAGTAAGGTTCCGTTCTGTCAATGGGGGTGGGGAGGCATTTTAATTTTATGCATCATGGCACATAACATAGTGAAAAAAAATTAATATTAGGTATCATTGTGAAATCAAATGGATTTTTGAAAAATTAGACCCACTTTTAGTCGGTCCCCAATCTACACTGATGGGTATACATGAAACACTGAAATACCACCAAATATGCCTTTTGATTTTACCATATTAGAAAAGAGCAGAGACTGCTCTTACGTTAGAGTATGTCTCTGAGGAATACACATTCCATATTCCAAATAACTTTCTTACCTTTGGAATATAATCTCTGTTGTAGTTGAGGACGGCTTGTGTCTGTGTTGCTAGCTTTATATACTTCTATGTTAATAATGTTGGTAATGTTCCAACTGCTAAATACAGTGGTCTACAGAGAAATTCATATTACCTTTGTGTTTCATTTGCTGAAAAGTTTTACTCACTCTTCACTTGAAATTCCAGCTTCTTCTAAATCCCACTTCTGGCCTTTGTCTTAGCAATGCTTCCTAAAAATTTTTTTCATTTTGGCTCGTGAGAAAAATGATCATATTTGTATAGAACTCAGATGAAAGTAAATGAAGCTCCTCTTGGCTACAGCCAGAAAGTCCCAGACTGTATAACGACCCTAGAACCCTGCTGGCTGCATCTGAGGCAGAGAGATTAATATCTCAGACATACCTTTTGGGGAGCTCTGTTTTAAAGAAATACAATCCTAGGAAACTAACAATTATAATTAGACCAGTGTTTGAATTGACAAGTTTTCAGATAAACAAATGCAGACAGGAAGATCCACCCTAGAGGCCCAGACAGTAAGGAGACGTGGATAGGCCCAGACAGAGTGTCCACCAGTGGACTTCTTTGGTCAGTGATGAAAAGCATGCTCCCAGTTTTATTTCATTCATTTTTTTTTCTTGCTCATCCTCTGCTCCTATAGCAAGATCAGACTTGCGAGAAGAAGAACAGACAAGACAAAATAAATAAATAAAATGAAATTAAAGACAAGAAAAGGAGACGAAGCACAATAAGGGTCAGATGCTGCCTTTAATAATAAGACATTTTTTTCCAGAATTAGAACACATCGAGCAAGACGAAAGAGTATACATGAGCCAAAAGGGAGATCTGTACTTCGCGAACGTGGAAGAAAAAGACAGTCGGAATGACTACTGCTGCTTTGCTGCGTTTCCAAGATTAAGGACTATTGTACAGAAAATGCCAATGAAGCTAACAGTTAACAGTTGTAAGTCCAAATTATTTATTGTTCCATCGTGGACGCTGAATGCAAATGTGTCTTTAGTTCCATTCTGGCTGAAGCCATTGAAAGCTGGATTGATATTTTCCACCATTGTCTAGTTCAACTCTAGAGACTTCATCCAGATGAAAGAGACATCTGCAGCTGCAAGCCTGCGGTAGCTCTGTTTCTGGCAGCCAGAAAATCAAATCTCAATTCACGGTACAAATATATTTCACTTGAAGTCTGCTTAGTCGTTTTCAGTGGGAAAAATACACAATGAAATTCCAGAGTTTTGTAAGCAAGTGCCAGGCATTGATCCACAGTGATCTTGGATAACTTAGCCAGCTGGAAATGGTTGGTGGGAGGAAATATCAAAAAAGAGTTAAAAATAAAAAGATGCAGTATTCACATTTTTATTATATCAAGCCTTTTTTGCCCCACACACCTCCCTCCTCCACAAATTGGCAAAGTTCTCTGAACTGCTTCTCTTTCCTACTTGACGATGCAGATGCCAGTCTGGGTTCCCAAATGGGAAAAAGTAATTAGTGGGAGGAAGAATCATAAGATTCAAAGGGCATAGATAATCTCCAACAGTTCACCGACTGCATAATTGGCTCTAACATAGTTGAAAGTTGGCATTACCATTTCATTGTCTGATTGGTCTGCAATTTTTTCATTGTTATGTGTAGATACACGATGCCAGGGCTTCGCTAGAGCATTCTTTTGGTAGCTGCCGTTCTCTTATTTGGATCCTTTCCTCCTAGTTTCATCTGTGGACACTCAAGATTAAGCTCATTGGAGATATTTTTTAATTGTATCCCCCAAGACAATGTTCTAGTGAAGCACTGTCCTATCTCATTTTGTAATGTTTCTAAGAGAAAAAATAAGGCTATTCATTCTTTATTGATAACAGCATCTACCATTATGTTTGCATTTTGTTTCCTTCCATCTTTTCTTATTTCAGTAAAGCATGCTAATGACTCAAGTTCATCTACAGAAATTGGTTCCAAGGGTAAGTGGAACACGTGTAGACTGTTGGCATTTATTTTTACCTTTAGTAGCTCATTGTCATCTCAGAATTTGGACTTTTCCCTTTAATGCCTTTGTGAGTTTATTGAAATACTAATATTTCCTGTTAAAGACAAGGCCTTCTCATATTCTATTGTTTCCCTCCCCCCTTAAAAATATGCAAATGGAATTATCTTTATGAATATATGAACATATGTAAATATATGTTTACATAATATGTAATACATATAAAAATATAAATTTTTATATGCAATATATAAGCATATATGTAAAATATATATAACTACATATTTTATAGGATAATTATTTTGGGTACCCCAAAATGTCTCCCAGAAACCCTGGTGGTGTAGTGGTTAAGTGCTACAGCTGCTAACCAAAAGTCAGCAGTTCAAATCCACCCGGCACTCCTTGGAAACCTTATGGGGCAGTTTTACCCTGTCCTATAGGGTTGCTATGAGTGGGAATCGACTCAGTGGCAATGAATTTTTGGTAAAATGTCCCCCATCGTACATAAATTTAATAGTTCTTACATAAGGAAAGGAAAAATAAATGATGAGCTGTCGACAGGGTTAGGGAAAACACTGGGTTAACAGAAGGTAAATGGATAATTTTTTAAGACTTTTTTGGGATATTTAATATGCAACTGTGTATTATGACTCTCTGAGAAAGAAAACAGTGTTTCAGCATTCTCCAAACTCATTTGTCCATGAAACCTCTCCCATCCTCTCTCCCACAGATCGTCTATCAGAGCTGGTGCTCTGTGGACGATGCCTGAGTCAACCTCAATTCTACAGTAGGCTAGCTTCCACGGATAGGAATCATTTACACGAATGCAACACATATTCTTTAAATCGTTTGGAGCAGTGGCTAATACACCAGCAAGTCAGCAGAGGCTGGTGGAGGCTCCTGCTGGTGCACCCTCAGTTTGAAGGCAGACTGCTTAAACGTACATTCCCAGCATGATTTCCTTGGAGATCCATAACTCAGTTGTGTATACGGAAACCCTGATGGTGTAGTGTTTAAGTGCTCAGAGTGTTAACCAAAAGGTCAGCAGTTTGAATCCACCAAGTACTTCTTGGAAACTCTACAGGACAGTTCTGTTCTGTCCTACAGGGTCACTATGGAGTCGGAATCGGCTCAATAGCAACAGATTTGGGTTGGGTTTGGTTATACATATATGAGGCCCCTGGTGGTACAGTGGTTAAAGTGATTGACTGCTAACCAAAAGGTTGGCAGTTCGAAATCCTTAAAGATTTACAGCCTCAGGAACCCTACAGGGTCACTATGTGTTTGAATTGACTGATGGCAGTGGGTTTCATTTGGGTTTATGTACACACACACACACGCACACACATATATAGGATTGAGTTAACAGCGTGTGTATTGTTACATCTCCAAAGTACTGAATAACAATCATTGCACAGAGCACATGTTCAACAATTACCTTTAGACAAATGAACCCTTGTAAGGAAGGTACGGTAAGGTGTACCCTGCTTCCAGGGCCTTTCACTCCTCTCCTCCGAGACTACAATGTCACCTATTTGGTTCTCTTTCCATATCATGTCAAGTCACATTGACCTTGGATGGGAAATACAATTTGGGTGAACCTTTGGAAAATGACATAAAAATTACAGTGAAAATTGAAATCTCTCAATTTGCCATTGAGGGATTCTTAGAAAATAAAAAATGAAACATGTTGTTACGCAGTTAGTGAGAATGCTGGCCCATCATTCCCTACAATGCTCTTTCTCTGTGAGGGTCTGAGACTCTAAGTAGAGTTGCTTGAAGAGCTTGATAAATTCATAGATGCATAGTGTCCATCACAGACTTCCTGAATCAGAATTTCTGGATAGAGCCCAGAAAAAAAAAAAAAAAAAGCTTCATTTTAACAGGAACCCGATATAATGTTTATAAAAACAAAAACTTATTTCTGATGAGTCGATTCCAACTTATAGTGATGGCACAGGACAGGGAAGAACTACACCATAAGGTTTCCAAGGCTGTAATCTTAATGGAAACAGACTGCCACACCTTTCTCCCTCCAAGCCACTGAGGGATTCAAATCTCTGACCTTTTGGTTAGCAGCCAAATGCTTAACCTTTGTGCCACTAGGGCTCCATATATAGTGCTTCAGTACACTGAGCTAAAGAAACACACACACACATACATACACACACACACACACGGAGCCATAAAACATGACCAGGGATGATGAAAGTGCAGAATATAAAATCATAGGCTATCAATTAATTTAAGGGCCTACATTAAGAAATTAATTATCTAGAACAGTGTTTGAACTTCTGAATTAGAAGATGTGGTCTAATTATAGCCTTCATAAAACTTGGTGCGACACTTAGTTAACACATCTGTGTGACAACCCATGCTTCATGTTAAGAAAGAAGAGGAATCTATTTAAATGGAAAATATGTATATGTATATATGTATGTGCACACACACTCACATAACAATACATACATACATTCATAGGTATGTTTTAAGAAAGCCTTAGTGCCACAGACTTTAACCCTCTTAGCTTGAAAAAGTCTGAGACTCTTCTTTTCTGTTTTATAGCAAATTTGATCAAGCAAAGGAAACCCAGACTGCTGTTGCCCCTCACGGAGAGGGGCAGTCGGTCCTCAGAGGTCATCCTCAAAGGGGAAACGCTGCTGCTGGAGTGTTTTGCTGAAGGCCTGTGAGTAACCTGACTCCTGTTTGTGACTTTTCCAGGCCAGCTCTGTAAAGACTAAGACATCAGTTAAGAGGGTGCCTACCTACACATGTCGAAATTATTTCTTAAAAAAAAAAAAAAAAATGTTACCGCATTTTTGGAAGAAGGAATTCGCACTTCCCTCTATAGACTTCAGGCTGAGACGGAGGAGATTGGCTTATAATTAGATCCCTCTGTCGATCTGTGATAGTGTCAATGGAAAGAACAATGACAACATTTTCCTAAGCTTAAATAGGGGCATCCCATCCTTAGAACTTAAGGTTGTCAGTAGTCAGCACACTGCTACTGATGCCAGGTTTGTTTTTTTTTTTAATCTGTGCTTTTGTTATCTTGCCCCACTCCTGCTTGCGGTGCTGCTAGCCCTGCTCCCTTTCAGGTTCCAAGAGCCCTACTCATCTATACTTTACTCTGCAGCCCTTTGCATACATGGAGGAGGAGATCCATTCTGGGTAATATATTTTGTCATCAAAGCACACGTTATCGCACCTTTTTTTTTTTTTTAAACACCTGAAAAAGCAATCTGCTTTTCCATGTGTCCCAAGAAAAGCCCAGAGGACTTCCACTTGGTTGTCTTTTGCAATTGTTACATTTATTGAGTTAGTACCATAAGTCCAGTAAGCCAGTAAGCAAAAAAAAAAAAAAGAACACCAAACCCTCTGCGGTTGAGACGATTCTATCGAGCTTTCCTATAGGACAGAGTACAACTGCCCCATGGGGTTTCTGAGGAGCACCTGGTGAATTTGAACTGCCAGTCTTTTGATTAGCAGCCAAACTCTTAACCACTACACCACCAGGGTTTCCAAAGATTGGCGGTTCAAATCCAGCCACTCCTTGGAAACCCTGTAGGGCAGTTCTACTCTGTCCTGTAGGGTTGCTGTGAGTCAGAACTGATTCCACGGCAATGGGTTTAGTCAGTCCCTGACTCATGGCGACTCCATGCACAATGAAATGAAATGCTGCTTGGTCCTGTCCCATCCCCATGATTGGTTGGGGATAGGGCCTTTATGATCCACAGTGTTTTCATTGGCTGATTTTTGGAAGTAGACCACCATGCCCTTCTTGCTCCAGTAAACAAAGAAACAAACAAAAAAACACACCATTGCCATCTCGTCAATTCTGACTCATAGCGACCCTATAGGACAGAGTAGAACTGCCCCCATAGAGTTTCCAAGGAGCGCCTGGTGGACTCAAACTGCCAACCTTCTAGTTAGCAGCCATAGCTCTTAACCACTAGGCCACCAGGGTTTCTAGGACCCTCTTATTTAATATTTGGTTTTAAAAGGTCACCTGTTTCCTACCACCACACATCGACTCCTACATTGAGAATGCCATAGGTTAATGCATTCTACCTTCCCAGCACCTAAGTTTTACTTCTTTAAACCATAATCAATTTGTAAGCTAAGGGCTTCTTATAGCCAGGAGTCTAAATACAGAACTAGGACTTGAAAATGTAAAAATCATGTTCATTCATAATTCCGTGTATTCTGAATGACTGACTTTAAATTGGTTCATGAAGGAAAAAGCAGATTTTAATCTTCATTTTACAGCCAATAAGCTGTGTAAATTTCTCTTTCCATCCAGCAGAATTATACAGGTGGCTTATCTGTCTTAAATTGCCGACGCGTACTGATGCAAGTTAGTTACCTGTGCTGTGACATGACTTCTGTCAAGAAGTGTGGTCTTTTTGTATTGTTTTAGAAGACGGAAACCCTCAGATTCCATATGAATCATGATGGTAATCACCTGCCCTATTGGTCTTATTTATTTAAATGGTGGAAATTAATTTTTTCAGGGTTCATCACTATTCTGGGTTGACTCTTTGGGCAGAACGAACATTTCAATAATTTATTTTTCCTATTTTTCACAAATGCTGTCATCTGCTTCTTGACTTGCTTGGCAACTTCACTGCTTATCTTCAAAACAATTGAAATGCTTCTCTCATGTGCCTTTTAGAAAATGATATGTCCTGAAACAATATTTAAAAAGAAAGTGGACCTAAATGTATGGTGTACTTGGTATGAAGATTCTTGGTACATTGTCCTAAGAATTCTCACTTGAAGTGGTTTCTTCTTACTCGTACTAGATTTGCATTGAGTGATCCATGTGTCCTCTTTGAGATGAAGGGGATACATTTGTATAAAAGTACTTTTTAAAAATGTCTTGAAGAATTTAAAAAAATTGTATGTGTTTTATAAACCAGAAACCCAGTGCCGTCGAGTCGATTCCGACTCATAGCGACCCTATAGGACAGAGTAGAACTGCCCCATAGAGTTTACAAGGAGCATCTGGCGGATTCGAACTGCCAACCCTTTGGCTAGCAGCTGTAGCACTTAACCACTATGCCACCAGGGTTTCCATGTGTTCTATAGTAAAACAAAATATAGCTATGATGTATTATGCTCTTATTATGTGTCAGATGCTATGTTTTGCACTTTACATGAATTAGCTCATTCCTACTCACAGATTAGGTAAATGAAGCTCAGATAGTTTAATTCTTTTCTCCAAACATACTATAAGGCACAGCTGGGATTCCATCCTGCCTGACCCTAGAACCCGAAACTACCTCCGAATTTAACTACATCAGGAGGATATTTTAACCAAGTGAAAGCTATTCAGCTCAGTTAGGTGGGGAAAAACAAAATAAAACAATACAAAAAAAAAAAAAGACTATCTCTGAATGTATGTCGTTGTTGTTGTGTGCTGTTGAGTCGATTTTGACTAATAGCAACCCTATAGGACAGAGTAGAACTGCCCCATAAGGTTTCTAAGGAGTAGCTGGTGGATTCAAACGACAGACCATTTGATAAGCAGCCTAAGCTCTTAACCACTTTGCCACCAGGGTTGCCTCTGAATATACAGAAGTGGCATAAAGCGTACATTTCAATAGATGCTAGGTAATAATAAGAATGTAGATAAAATTTATAAAAACAGGGGAGTTTTTATAGGGAAAACCTGTGTCGGGGTCTACGTTCTGTAGTTTCTGTAAGGTGGGAATCAAGAATGATTGAAATTACATTTTGAATCTCATTCAGAAGTGTAAGGTATTCACATCCTGAAAGAAGCACAAGGGCACATTTATGCACCAATCCACACTCACTCACACCCTATGAAATGGGTGGCGGACTCATCTGCCCTGGTCGAAATGTTTTCCCTCTCTCTTTTGAAAATTCATTAGTTTGGGTTACTGTATGATTCTTTTGCCACTTTGTAACCAAAGGAAGTATAGGAATAAAAGCTGGCTGAACAAAGACCTGCACAAAAATTTTAGATCATGAGATAGTTCTTGTTTATGTATAAAAATGGCTTAAGGAATACATTATCCCTCAGCATTTCATTGTTCAAATGCTGTTATTAAATGATGTTTAAGAAAAAAAGGAAAAAATATTTGCAAGAGTGTAGCTGGAAATTCTTGCAAATGTGTAGATATGCTTCTAAATAAATTTTGTCTCACGTTCACCTGATACTTATAATGATCTTATTTTATTCTTTTTTCAATTTTATTATAACATTTTAATATATTTCAATTAACTCATTTTTAGTGTGCTTAAATTTTTTTTTTTTTTTTTTAGGTGAAAGGTTACAGCTCAAGGTGGCTTCTCATTCAGAAATTTATACACATATTGTTTTGTGACATTGGTTGCAATCCTCACAATGTGACAGCACTCTCCCCCTTTTCACCCTGGGTTTCCTGTGTTCTTTTGTCCAGTTTTTCTGTCCCTTCCTGCCTTCTCATCTTGCTTTAGGACAGAAGTTGCCCAATTGGTCTTGTATATTTGACTGAACTAAGAAGCACTTTCCTCACATATGCTATTGTTTGTTTCATAGACCTATCTAATCTTTGTCTGAAAAGTCGGCTTCAGGAGTGTGTTCAGTTCTGAGTTAGTAAAGCGCCTGGGGGCCATAGTCTTGGGGGTTCCTCCAGTAGGTCTGGTCTTTTGTTGTGAATTTGAGTTTTGTTCTGCATTTTTCTCACACTTTGTCTGGGGCCCCCTGTTGTGACCCCTATCAGAATCATTGGTGATGGTAGCCGGGCACCATCTAGATCTTCTGAGCTCAGGCTGGTGGAGGCTGTGGTTCACGTGGTCCTTTAGTCCTTTGGACTAATATTCTCCTACTGCCTTTTGTTTTCTTCATTCTCCTTTGCTCCAGATGGGATGGGACCAAAAAATGTGTCTTAGATGGCCGCTCACAAGCTTTTAAGTCCCCAAATGCTACTCACCAAAGTAGGATGTAGATCATTTTCTTTATGAGCTGTGTTCTGTCAATTGACCTAGGTGTCCCTGTAGACTATGGTCCCCAGCCTTCAGTCCAGCAACTTGGTCCTTCAAGGTGTCTGAATGTGTCTAGGAAATTCTATGCCTTTTTCTTGGTCAGGTTTTGCTGACTTTCCCTGTATTGTGTGTTGTCTTTCCCTTCACCAAAGCTGACACTTGTTTACTAATTGGTTAGTGATTTCCCTTCCCCTTCCCTCCCCACCCTTGTAACCATCAAGTGTGCTTTTTGCTATATGTAAACCTTTTCTTGAGTTCTTATAATAGTGGTCTCATACAGTATTTGTTCTTTTGTGATTGACTTATTTCACTTAGCATAGTGTGCCCCAGATTCATCCATGTTGTGAGATGTTCCATGGGTTCATCGCTGTGATTTATCACTTCATAGTGTTCCATTGTGGGTATGTACCAGAATTTTTTTATCCGTTCATCTGTTGATGGGCGCTTAAGTTGTTTCCATCTTTTTGCTACGGTGAATTGTGCTACAATGAACACAGGTGTGCATATGCCTATTTATGTGATGCCTCTTATTTCCCTGGGATATTCCTAGTAGTGGGGTTGCTGAATCATATGGCATTTCTATTTGTAGCTTTTTAAGGAAGTGCCATATCATTTTCCAAAATGGTTGCACTGTTTCACATTCCCATCAGCAGTGCATAAAAGTTTCAATCTCCCTGCAGCCTCTCCAACATTTGTTATTTTGTATGTGTGTGTGTGTGTTTTTAGTGTCAGTATTGTCGGGGTGAGATGGTATCTCATTGTAGTTTTGATTTGTATTTCTCTAATGCCTAAAAATCGCGAGCATTTCCTTATGTGTCTGTTAGTCACCTGAATATCTTCTTTGGTGAAGTGTCTGTTCATATCATTTGCCCATTTTTTAATTGGGCTATTTGTCTTTTTGCTGCTGAGGTGTTATAGATATTAGAGATTAGACCCTTGTGAGATAGTCTGCAGCCAAAATTTTTTTCCCAGCCTGTCGGTTCTCTTTTTACTCTTTTGGTGAATTCTTTTGAGGATCGTAAGTGTTTAATTTCAGGAGTTCCCAGTTATCTAGTTTCTCTTCTGGTGTTCGTGGATTGTTAATTATGGTTTGTATACTATTTATCCCATGTATTAGGGCTCCTATCATTATTTCTATTTTTTCTTCCATGATTTTTATAATTTCAGGTTTTATATTTAGGTCTTTGGCCCATTTGAGGTAGTTTTTGTGTGTGGTGTGAGAGATGGATCTTGTTTCATTTTTTCACAGATGGATATCCAGTTGTGCCAGCACCATTTCTTTTAAAGAGACTGTCTTTTCCCCATTTAATGGACTTTGGCCCTTTGTCAAATATCAGCTGCTCATAGGTGGATGGATTTACATCTGGTTTCTCAATTCTGTTCCTTTGGTCTATGTGTCTGTTGTTGTACCAGTACAATATTTTATTCTTTCAAATAATAAGTAGTAGAGGATTAGATCAGCTTTCAAAGGTGGGCATTTAAAAAACAAACAAACAAAATAAAACAATACAAAGTGACATGCTTGCACTATTAAAACACAGATTCATGAAAAAAAAATTCTATCTTCATGACACTAACTAAAAGACTGGAAGTTTGAACCCACGGGAGAAAGATGTGGCAGTTGGCTTCTGTAAAGATTATAGCCTTGGATCATGGATGCTCCATAGACACATTCAAACTCCCTGAGGGACCAAATTGCTGAGCTGATGGCTCTGGGGACCACAGCCTTGGGGAACATCTAGCTCAATTGGCGTAACATAGCTTATAAAGAAAATGTTCTACATTCTACTTTGGTGAGTAGTGTTCGGGGTCTTAAAAGCCTGTGAGTAGCCATCTAAGATATTCCACTGGCCTTACGCCTTTGGGAGCAAGGGAGAATGAAGAAAACTGGAGATACAAGGGAAAGATTAGTCCAAAGGACTAGTGGACCACATCTACCATGGCCTCTACTGGACTGGATGGTGCCCAGCTATCACCACTGACTACTCTGAGAGGAATCACAATACAGGGTCCTGCACATAGTTGGAGAAAAATGTAGAACAAAATTCTAACCCACAGAAAAAGACCAGACTTACTGGGCTGACAAAGACTGGAGAAATCCTGAGAGTATGGCCCTAGGACACCCTTTTAGCTTAGTAATGAAGTCACTCCCGAAGTTCACCCTTCAGCCAAAGGTCAGACAGACTCATAAAACAAAATGAGACTAAAGGGGCACAACGGCCCAGGGGGCAAGGACTAGAAAGCAGGTGGGGACAGGAAAGCTGGTAATAGGGAACCCAAGGTCAAGAAGGGAGAGTGCTGACGTGTTGTATGATTGTTAACCAATGTCATAAAACAATGTGTGTACTAGCTGTTTAATGAGAAACTAGTTTGTTCTGTAAACCTTCATCTAAAGTACAAAAAAAATAAAAATAAAAAAAGAGAAAGATTATAGCTTTGGCAACCCTATGGGGCGGTTCTACTCTGTCCTGTAGGGTTGCCCTGAGTTGAAATTGACTTGATGGCAACTTTTTTCTTTTTTTTTTGATAAGGTCCATAGCAGCCTGTAACTTGGCAAATTGCTGTTTTGGCAGATGGAGTGAAAAGTAAGCAGTTAGGAGACTTGGATTAGGCATCCTGTGAGGTGGTATGCTCAGAAAGCCAAGAGCTAATACATACTCACTGCGGCCTGTCTGAACATTGATCCCATTTTCTACGGAAGTGTGCCATAAGGTCCCTAAGTGGTGCAGATTTTGTTCCACTGCTAACTTAAAGGTTGGTCGTTCAAATCCACTCAGTGGCTCCTCGGAAAATAGGCATGGCGATCTGGTCCCATTAAGATTACAGCCAATAATCAATTAAAAAAAAAAAAAGAAAGACCAGACTTGCTGGCCCGACAGAGGCTGGAGAGACCCTGAGAGTATGGCGCCCTGGATGCCCTATCAACTTAGTAATGAGGCCACTCTTGAGGTTCACCCTTCAGCCAAAGATTGAAAAGTCACATGGAACAAAACAAGACTAAAGGGGCGCGCCAGCCCTGGGACAGGGACTAGAAAGTAGGAGGGAACAGGGCAGCTGGTAATAGGGAACCCAGGGTCGAGAAGGGAGAGTGTTGACATGTCATGGGGTTGTTAAATAATGTCATACAACAATGTGTGTGCTGTTTGATGAGAAACTAGCTTGTTCTGTAAACCTTCATTTAAAGTTCAATAGAAAAAAAAAAAAAGATTACAGCCAATAAAACCCCAGAGAGCAGTTCTACTCTGTAGCACATGGGGTCGCCATGAGCTGGAATCTACTCCACAGCAATTAACAACAACAGATGTGTGCCATGCACTCTCAGCCTGGTAAAACATAAAGCAGTCATTCCAGATCTGGAAATAGGTAAGTCCTTGAGCACGAGCAGAGACAGCAAGCGAGAAATGAGTTTCTTCCCAGGGAGTAGATACGTGTAAATTAAAAAACCTTTATCTTGACCTCCAATATTTTTGGCATAATAGTGATTATTTTAACCATTGCCTATTAATACAAATAATTTGAGATAAGGGACACAGCTTGAGATAATTGTTCAGTTATTAACTAGTAACTAACTGATGGTTTGACTTACAAGCATATATTCCAAAAGTAACGGTTATGAAGGACATAGACGAAAATAGCACAAATAGATTACAGGGATCCCACTTACATGAAATAGGCAAGTGTATAAAGACCAAAATTTTTTAATGGTTACTGGGGGTGGGCGGGAGATAGGAGGAAGGAAGACACAATGCCTAGGGAACACTGAGCTTCTGTTAAGGGTGGTAGAAAAGTTTGAGAATGGTTAATATTGATGATTGAACAATATGATAAACATAATGAATGTCACTGAACTGTACATGTGAAGATTGTAGAAATGGCAAATGTTTTGTTACCTACATATTTATCACACACACACAGAAGAACAGATTGAAGTGTCTGACAAATGTAACTTCTAATAAGTCATTTATTACCCCAGTAACCTTAGCAAATTAACTTCTCGTAGCTTCAGATGATGATAATAATGCCTGTCTTTAGCACATATTCAATAACTTACAATGATTAATGGTAAAAAGAAAAAAATAATACAATATGTTTAAGAAGAAAAAGTATCAGCATAAAGATAGCAAAATCAAGCTTCTTTCCATTTACTCATAAAGCCTGATTTATAGAAAGAATAAAAACAATTATCCATCAATGCTCTCTACGTAATTTTAAATCACATGAGCCATAAAGGTACCAATTCTTCACGTCTGAATTACAGGAGAAGAGATTTAACTCCAGCTGGCTTGATTTCACTCTCCTCCCCACTAAGGTAGAGAAAGTAATCTTGTTGGTGTATACAAATTATCAGGTTGTTTTGTGGTTCTTGTTTCTTTGTTCTGATTGGGTGATCTGCTCTGTCAAAGCCCTAAGCAAAGGAGATTTGATTCACTGGTCCTTCCCTCTATTCCCCACAAGAGCAAGAGAGCAACCTTGGTAGCACTATCTGCCCTGCAGACCCTAACATGCCCTAGAATGGGCTGTTTCTAGGTCTGACCAGCATATTTGGCTCTCCCACTACAGCCACATTCTCCACTTCGTTGGGGTTAAAGGGCTATCACTGTCTCCTTCTGGTGACTGTTGTATCCTACTTCATCATATTTTTCAAACTCATCCATGGAAAAGAGCTGCTATTTGTGGCTCCCTCAAACCATCTGCAGGGAGATTTTCACACTTAAAAAATACCTTGTAATACTATTTCTAAGGGTTCTGTCTTCATTTTCTATGGCTGCCACAATAGAAATACCACAAGTGGGTGACTTTAAAGAATGGAAATAAATTTTCACACAATTCTGGAGGCTGAAAGTCTAAATCAAGGTCTTAGCTGTGTCGATGCCTTCTGTGAGCCTCTCTCCTGGTTTTTTGGTGTCTGCTTGTGATACTTGGCAATCCCTGCCTTTCCCTGGCATTCCTGAGTGTCTGTCTTCCCTCCTTGTGTATTTCTGTGCCTATTTTTCTCTTTTTATAACTAAAAAATGACTAGGTTTAGGACCCACCCTACTCTGATATGCCCTTATTAACATGGAAACTAAAACCCCTATTTCCAAACAGGGTCATATTTACAGGTACAGGGTTAGAGTTTCCACACATTTGGGGGGGCACAATTTGATTTATAACAGTCTCCAATTATCCTTCCTCCACCCAGTTACACCTATTCAGCACTTCCATTTAGTTGGCCCTCTTACAGAGGGGCCACAGAAGATTTCAGAGGGAGCAGAATGTTAAAGGACCCTACAATGAGATGGATTTGATGCAACCCCAGAGATCACATGGATGGTGATGTGCTCTGACAAGGCCCCTGTTAGCGGACCCCAAGCACATGTGTAGAAGCAACAGAATGAGGAATGGGTCCTGATGGTTCCTTACATTTTATTTTCAACTCTCAAAAAATGTTTAGTTTGTTTATTTATTTATTTGCAGGCCAACTCCACAGGTTGAATGGGACAAACTGGGTGGTGATTTACCAAAGGGAAGAGTAACAAAAGAAAATTACAACAAGACATTGAAGATAGAGAATGTCTCCTACCACGACAAAGGAATTTATCGCTGCACAGCCAACAATTTTTTGGGAACAGCCACTCATGATTTTCATGTTACAATAGAAGGTACTTTCTCCATGTTGATTTATTTTTCTTCTATTAAAAAAAAAAAATTATGCATGTAGTGGGTCTTAATTCTAAAGTATACATTTTAATACAGATAGGTAAGCTGTCTCAACTTTTAATTGTATTTATAGTAAGTAACATTTTTTAACATTTTATTTGATTAGTTTTATTCTTTACCACACAAAGCCATATAGAAGGGTCAAATGACAAGGAAAGATCCATCTTAGCAATTAACCTGAAGTCCTATATCATCATATTGTAAGAACTGATTTTTATCATAAGGTACATGAGACACTACATAATATTAAGTTATAGAAGAGGAAATAAGTGTTACAATGAAAAGATTCTTGGGCCTGGAAGAAAGCCTGAAATTTGTTTCTCAGTCCTGTCATTTATTTGCTGTGTTTTTGATCAAGTTACTTCACCTTTCTGTACCTCAGTTTCTTCACCAGTGAAATGAGGAAGTCAGATAAATGATTGCTTTAGCTCTTTCCTAGAAAAAATTGTTTTTTTTTTTTTTTTTTTTTTTTGGTTTCCATATCTTGGGTTCAAATGATACTCAGCATGTTATTGTGGGGAAAGAAGAATAGATTGTATGCTATAAATATTGATTCTCTTTCACAAGGTCAAAAAAACATTATATTTTAGTCATCTTCTCTCCATAAGTCTAAGCTTTTTGATCACTAGACATTTTGCTATCATTTGTTGTATTTCTAGAAATAAAGAGCTGATGATGACATCATTTTTCAAAAAGGGGGTGGGGGCATGAAATGTAGATGATTGGGGCTATGCCTGCTGGGCAGAAGTAAGGTTATCTAGTCATCCTGTGAGTTTGATTGATGCAGACTATTTTCTACAAGTCTAATCATGTTTTCTGTAAGTTTGATCCTACAGTTTGGTTGACTGTATTGATCAAATTAAGGGAATGATGACTGTGTTTGCAGTTTAGTGTTGTGTAGGCTTAACTATTGAAAGGAACCGCCTGTTTAAGGCTACCGTTTAGTAGACCAGTGCTCTAGGGCTCCCATCTATTTTCCAACAAAGTTCACCTCTTCAAGCTTTAATTTGCACACGAAAAACCTAAGTAATGGTGATTGTTTTAGTTAATAGCAAAAGGAAAAAAAAAAAAGACAAACACAATCGCATTCCCAAGTAAATGTTAGGATAAGTGCTTTAGTCACGCCACTGCCTGGAGAAACACTGTGTTTCTGAGACTTCCCTACCACGTGTAACATTGGATAGAAAAGCAAGATGCGAATATAATTTTCCTTGATTCAATGAAAGCAAACCGTGTGTAAGAGAAAGCCCAATATTATGGATTAACATCGACACCTGCCAGCTGTGATATATTCCGCTGGAATGAAATTATTCACAAAGAAAGTCAGAGGTTGAGGAATTTATTTTATCTATATTTTTAGTCATCACTGGATGCGTCTGTGTAATTTGGCTAACAGACAACATGGGTGTTTTCTATTAACTCCTCCTCCCCTAGCTCCCGCTCTCACACACATACCCACAACCCAGACATGTCTAATTGTTTGCTGCTTCTACTCCAAGTTGCTGACTATTAGAAATCCTTCCAGATGGCTGGAACATTGCTATGGTAGCTGAATATTTTAACAATCTGGCCACAGCATTTTTTTTTTTTTTTTTGACTCTAAGACTGAAGCTTTCAAAAGAATTGCAAGGGTTGCAAAAAGAAAAAAAAAATCAAGGATGTAAAATTTATTATGCAATTTGAAATGTTGACTCTAGAACTCCAAAGGAATATAGGTGTCCTGAGCAAATTGCCTTCACTATTCATAAAACAGCTATTAGCACCATTGAGATGTAAATAATGTTTTATGGGAAACATTTAATCCTTCCCCCTTAATGAAAAACTACTAAATGTGCCCTCAGCTGTATGTTTTAGGAGTTTCTCTTCCTGCAGGCAAGTGAGAGTCAAACTAAGCTCAGTAAGTCTTTTTTTTTTAATTTCTTTTAAGGGTGAAAGCAGTAAATATAACCTTCATTAATCATGTGGATGGATGAGTTCACATTTATTCAATTTTCTTCTGCCTTTCTGCACCCTCTTCTTTCCTTTTTTTGGTCTCTTGTTTAGAAACCCAAATTAAATAACAAGGATTAGCCATATGGGAAAAGAGCAGTGCTATTACGTAGTTTGAAAATCCGGTCCATTCTGAAAACACTCCTTTGTTTAAATCAAAGCATGGACTGATGGACTGTATTATATTCTCCCCATATGTGCTATTTCTTCTTTATTACTAAACACAATCAAATTCTATGAGCTTGCAATTTAAGCTACAACACTCTAAATATATTAACAAACTGTATTTGCAATGACTATGGAACCCTGGTGGTGCAGTGGTTAAGAGCTTGGTTGCTAACAAAAAGGTCAGCAGTTCAAAACCACCAGCTGCTCCTTGGAAACCCTATAGGGCAGTTCTACTCTGTCCTATAGGGTCACTATGTGTCGGAATCGACTCATTGGCAACGGGTTTGGTTTCCTGGTTTTTATAATATGCATAAGCAAAAACAGCCAGATGTTTTCACTAGATACAACTATACCTCCTAGGTATCCTTGGTATAAATAACTACACATCCAGTGGAAAGGGATATATTAGGACGGCATCTGAACTATTTTAAAATCAGAAATAAAAATATGATCGATCTCAAACACATTTCAACTGACTATCTAAAAATAAACTCCCACTAACAATTTTTGAGTTGTAAACTTTTGGATCATTTAAAGGCTTTTGAACTTTAGTAAGGGTAATAGGAATGTATTTATACATGGTTAACCCAAAAACCAAATCCATTGCCATTGAGTTGATTCTGACTCATAGCCACCCTATAGGACAGAGTAGAACTGCCCCATAGGGTTTCCAAGGAGCTTCTGGTGGATTCGAACCACCAACCTTTTGGTTAGCAGCTATAGGTCACTGTAGCTCTCAACCACTGTGCCACCAGGACTCCTATATATAATTATTTACGTATAATATAATTCATAGTTGTTTAGCATTTTCAAAGGAAATCATGAACTCAGGAACCCTGTGGCCCAGTGGTTCAGAGCTCAGTGTCTAATCAAAAGGCTGGCAGTTGGAATCCACCAGTCCCTCCTTGGAAACCCTATGGAGCAGTTCTATTCTACAGCCTGTGGGGTTGCTATGAGTCAGAATCAACTCAATGGCAATGGGTTTGGTTTTGGGTCATGAACTAAAATGCAATACAATCATTGATATACTTAAGAAAGCCTCATTTTCCAATAACAAACCTGTTCCTAAAAAATTGCAAATAAATCCATTTGATGAGCCTAACAGTTTATTTATTAGAGTGTAGTTATTTAATTGAATCTATCTGTGGTAAAACAATTTTATTAAGAAAATATCCACTGTATTGTATGTTTTATTTTGTTTTTCTTCTAGTGACAAACATCTCTAATTAGCTTGATTATTATATTCTTTATATTCAGACATTTGCGTCTGTTTTCAGCAGCATAAAGGAAATTGATCACCTTGTTTTTTAAATTTACATTTATGAAAAAAATGGATAAAATTTCAACATGGGTAATTTTCATCAGTTACCATATATCTTAAAATAACAGGAAAGAGAATGGGATTTGATGATGATGTTTACATTCCTAATTTTTAGTTTTAACCATTCTTTCCTCTCAAGCCTTTGGTTTTTTTTTTTTTTTTTTTGCATCCTCTCAACTAGATCTTACCTTTCAGGAATAGAGTTGCATGGTCTAAGCTCTGGAACTCATCTGTTTCCTCTCTGCCCCTTCTTGTCTATAGTCTGCACCTCATCCACCAAAAAGTTCCTGTCCCTTAGCTCACATCCTCAGGCTCCACTTTAGTGCCTTCTTTAGTGAATAAAGTTGTTGTTAGCTGCCCTTGCATCAGCCCCCAGCTCATGACAAACCCATGCACAGTGGAACAGAACTCTGCCCAGTCTAGCATCATCCCCACGATTGATTGCAGATTGGACCATTTTGATCCATGAGATTTTCATTGACTGATGTTTGGAAGTAGATCACCAGGCCTTTCTTCTAAGCTCCTCTTAATCTGGAAACTCCACTGAAGCCTGTTGAGCATCACAGCAGCACACAACCCTCCGCCGATGGACAGGCGGTGGCTGCTCCTGAGGTACATTGGCTAGGAATCAAACCCGGGTCTTCTGCATGGAAGGTGAGAGTTCTACCGTTGAACCACCACTGCCCACGTAGTGAATACATTAGCAACTAGCTAACCTGTCAATAAATGGGTGAAATTATCAGAGTGAATGACTTGAAGGCAATGATTTCATTCCAACTAATTTCCCTTCTTTGTTCCCTATGCCTTTTTTACTGGAGTCTTTGGGGATTGCTCATTACAATTCAATTCGAAATCACTTAACATGCGTCAGTTCTGTACCAGACAATGTGTCAATGGAGGAGACACAAGGAAGAATAAGATTGTGCCCTGGCTCTCAGAGATCACTTTTCCAGTGGCCTTCACCACTCCACTGACTCAAAGAGAGTCTCATTCTGGGCTAGAAGTAAGGGCAGTGTCTTGGGAGACACAAGAAGGCGATGTTTCTGAGCAAGACAGGCTTGAAATCACTCTCAAATTGCACAGCAAAGTTTACCTTGAGTCTCGCCCAGCTTACGTGTACGGGAGAAACAGGGATGAGGAGAATAACACTAAATGTTCCAGCATTTATAGAAAAAGCTTATGAAGAAGGGTTAAGGTAAAGTTTAGTGATAATTCCTAGTGAATTCTCAAAACTTGTTGAGTCAGTTGATGAATGTTGGGGGACTTTAGTTTTGGGAGCATAAAGTGGAAGTTGGTGAATTTGGCAAACCTTGCCATCTCTCATTGGCCCAGACCAATATGGCAATGATTGAGAAATAATTAAAGCCATCTTGACTTTAGAGTCACATACCACTCACTGTGTATAGGTTCTGTCCGTAGATCCCTGGAATGGCAAGAACGGGAAAATGGGGCTTCTTTTGCTGGCGATCTTGGGCAAGGTAGATGACTTCTTCAAAGCTCTGTACTCTCATTTGTAAAGTGAAAACGTTGGCTGAAATGATAATTAAGTCGTCTTTTAGGTCAACAATATTAGATTTCAATGCAGACATAAAGGGATTAATGAAGCTTGCAAGATGAGACTAGAAATAGGAATCTTGATTTTCTTATGCACGAAGATGCAGAAAAATATCATCATTGCAAGATCTTTATTTTTACGCGCTCTGAAAGCATGTAGTAGGAGTAAGTATGAGTAGTCCTCGAATTACGACGTAGTCTAGTCACAGCGAACAGCACTTACAACTGTCCATTTTTTTGTACATATTATTGTTAGTAATATGTTGCAGCGTGTAATCTGCTGATGTTATCATTTTCAGATGTTCAATTTTATGATCTACTGTTGAGAAGACTGTCACATTTACATTTATAAAGATACTGATAATAAAAGGCAAGAATAGTGAAAACTAAAAAAGAACAAAAATGTGGTATTCGACTTATGTCAGAACCGACAAAATTCTACCTTAAGTTAGGGACTACGTGTAGTAGTAGTAAGACTACTACTAAGCAGTAGTCTTAGTTTTCTGCTAGAAATATGATTATTTCTACATTAACGGAACTTTTATCTAAAACTTACGAATGTTTAATTTTACTGTGGTTGTATGAAAAATCTGAAATACTGTTAATGACAATAACATCAAAAAAAACACATACAAAAAAAATTCTTCACCTCAGAAAATGATATGCAGTTTATTCTTTGGACTATTGCATTTTAAACTAAATGGATAAATATTTACAGAGTGTACAGATTATAAGTGCAGATATTTAACTTGGGAGTTAACAATTAAGTCCAAACCCTGTGGAATAATTACAAAGGTACTTATCTTGCTTGGGCTTGAACTTGACAGTTATTTGTATACTTTCATGTCCTCTGGCAAATTTATAGATGTTTTCTTTTCACCTAATCTCTTTTTTCCTCCTTTACTTTAAAGATGCAAATGGAATTTTTCATTTAACACATAGCTGTATCATTTTTTTTTTTTTTTTGCTTGTATCATTAAAGACTTGCCTTTTTGACTAAAACGAAAATACAAAAATGTCTTAGGGGAAATAACCAAGCAACACTTGATGGGAATTACTACCTGCAGGTGTTAAGCAATTTTCTCTGAAATGAATTCATCCAAACCATCCACACTTTAATCTAAATCTTTTATTCACTCCTGACATAGTAATATACTTAAGGTGACAAAATATGACAGTGATGTTTGCACTGAAATAAAAATGTCTCATTTTATTCTGAAACACCATTTAGAATTATAATATTGGAGCATAAGGGCATAGAAAGAGTCAAGTCATTTAAATGTAGCTTTTCCTCCATTATTTTGAGGGTGAACAGCTGTTACTTTTATGCTTTCTCCCTTCCAAAAATAAAATCTCTAGGAACGTTTCCCAAATGCACTAGATAGATAAAAAAGATAAATAGGTAGATATAGATACGTAAATGCCGAAAAGTCATTATTAATATTTAAAATCAGTTAATTAATTTTATTAACAATAAAATAATTTCAAAATATAAAAACAAAACAAAACAACAAACATGTTGCCATGGAGTCGATTCCAACACATAGCAATCCTATAGGACGGAGTAGAACTGCCCCATTGGGTGTCTAAGGAGGGGCTGGTAGATTCGAACTACTGATCTTTTGGTTAGCAGCCAAGCTCGTAAACACTGTGCCACTAGGGCTCCTCTCAAAATATATTTACTAAATATCATTCATTTTAGCTGCCAGCCTGCAGCCTGAAAATAAGATGTAGCCAGAACTAAAACTCACCACCTCTTTAGTCCTCCCTCATTTTGTTAGTGAGATGGGTATTTGTGTAGCTAAGTAAAGTGGTTGCAGGTAACTATTTTTAGTATACTGATGTATTATACATACTAAGACCCAACGCGCGCGCACACACACACACACACACACACACCATACAACACAAAATCAACGCCCACCTTGGTTTGCGGAGCAAGCTTATCAAAAAGAGCTGTTTTGAAACATTTGGTGGTGAGTGCCATCTGCTGGTACGTAGTAGAAATACAGGCCTTAATTATTTTTTTTTTTTGCCTTTAATAACAGATAAAATAACTGATGAACCATTCATTTTATTTCCAGAGCCTCCTCGATGGACAAAGAAACCTCAGAGTGGCGTGTATAACACTGAGAGCAGCGATATCTTGATATGTGAGGCTGAAGGAGAACCTCAACCCACAATCAAGTGGAGAATGAATGGCTCCCCTAATATCAGTAAGTGAAAAAACTAATTATAATGTGATGCTATAGGCAATTGTTTGATGGTCAGACACTGGTAATGTGTAAAACGTAGTTGGGAAGTGGCAGGACTCAGCAAGACTCATCTAACCAGAGAATCAGAAATTGCCTCTTCCTAAGTAATGTCATCTTTAAGATTTGATACTTACGGAAGAGCCATTAAATGAAGTCTGTACTGGGTAGGCCATAATAAAAATTATATATGAAAACAAGGTAAAAAATAAATAACTAATGAAGTGAAAGACGATGTATCAAGAAGGAAAGCCAACTGCTCTTCTTTTCCCTGAGAAGAAATAGGTAAAGTGACCTAGTGGTTGAGAGTCAGATCGGAGGTGAATACCTTGCTTAGATGCAGGCAACAGTGACCCAGGCAACAGTGACCCTTTCCTGAGTTCTGCCTTACAGGGACCTGCTTAGCTACTCTTGGACATTCCTGATTCCATGATATGAGAAATCTACTGATTCCATGATATGAGAAATCCACAGGGCCAAAAAGACATGCCAAACCTGGACCTGTACCCTCCCCCTTCTCTGCTCATTCTAGACCATCCAAGACCTGCAAATTCCCAGTGCATTTGACTCTGAGTCCACTCCAGATGGTCTAGGGATGGAAAGGCAGGGATGGGCCAGGGCTGAGGGCTACTCTCCCCTTTCTGCCCTTTTCCAGCATAGAACCCAGAAATTCTAAACATGAACCTGAAGCTCAGGTCATTCTGAATGTATTTATTAAGGTGGTTGTAGTTGATTGCATCAAGTCCGTTCCGACCTATGGTAACCCCAGGTGTGCCTAGTAGAACTGTGCTCCATAGGGTTTTCAAAGCTGTGACCTTTTGGAAATAGATTGCCAGGCCTGTCTCCCAAGGTGCATCTGGTTAGGTTTGAACCACCAACCTTTCAGTGAGTAGTTGAGCACTTAACTGTTTGTACAACTAAATTTTAAGCTAGAGCTCAGATCATTTTTAATGCACCTGTTAAGGTAGGATAATAGGACACATATTATTTATCAATTGCTTGGCTGGATTTAGAGTATTTACAGTATTGAGACATGCGTATGCAGCTTCCATTCATTCTCTTGCCCTGGGTCCACACATGCCAAGAATGGACCCCCCGGTGGCCCACAGACCTGGGGCTCCATCTGGACTGAACACCTTCCTAGCTGCGTAGTCTTGAGCTGTTTAATGAATCTCCTGAAGTCATAATTTTTCAACTTTTAAAACAAGGATATTCGTTGTGATTGAATGAGATAAATGCGAACCACCTAGGAGAGCACACTTTATTAAAGCATCATGGGTAAGTTTATGAACTGTGCAGCCTGACTGCCTCTCATTGCATCCTGGCTCTACCATTTACTAGCTGTGCGATGGGGCATATTACTGAACCTCTTACCACTTGTTTTCTCATCAGGAAAATGGGAATGAAAATAACACGTACTGATGAGAGCATTTTTATGTGAATTACAGGCAACAGTACACAGAGAATGCTCAGTACAGGAACTGCCACACAGACAGCACTCCCAAAGTGCTGTTTATTATTGTTGTTTTCACATACCAAGCGCTCAGGAAAGCTTAATTCTCATTATTAGTATCTTCAAGTATGGAATTTATCCTCATCTGTTTAAAAAACAGAATAAGATTTGAAAAACGAGGCTTTAGGGAAGTCACTGGTTGCCATCAAGTCAATTTTGACTCACACCCACCCTACAGGACAAAGTAGAACTGCCCCATAGGATTTCCAAGGAGTGGCTGGTGGATTTGAGTTGCTGACCATTTGGTTAGTAGCCATAGCTCTTAACCACTAGGCCACCAAGGCTCCTTAGAGAGATCAGAGGGAAATAAAAACTTTTTGTTCATAAAAAATACTAAGGATGCTATAAGGTATGCTGATTCTCTGAGAACATAAAATTCTAACACTTTATATTTGAATGGTGTTTGACACTTTATGAAGGGCATTCACAAATGGTTTTGAAACACATACACACACAAAACAAAATCCACAAAACTTCTGAAGGAGCTATTATTATTCCCAGTTAGTAGGTTCGTTCATCAGTAGACGTTTATTGAGTACTCCCTATGTGCCAGACATTGGGCTAATTCTTGGGATACAGCAGCGAATGAAACAGATAAAATCCCTGTTCTTCTGAGGCTGATATTCTCGTGGGGAGAGACAGTCAGTAGACCAGTAAGCCTGTAAATGTGTACTGCAGGGTGATAAAGTAGAATATAGCTGGATTGTTGTTGTTAGGTGCTGTGCAGTCATTTTTGGCTCATAGTAACCCCATGTGACAGAGTTGAACTGCCCCATAGGGCTCTCTTGGCTGTAATCTTTACAGAAGCAGATGGCCAGAGATCTTTCTCCCATGGAGCCACTGGGTGGGTTCAACCTGCCAGTCTTTCAGCTAACAGCCAAGCACTTAACCATTGTGCCACCAAAGCTCCTTATTGTTGTTGTTGTCAGGTGCCATCAAGTCATTTCCAACTCCTAGCAACCCTATGTACAACAAAATGAAGCACTGCCCAGTCCTATGCCATCCTCACAATCGTTGTTATGTTTGAGCCCATGGTTGCAGCCACTGTGTCAATCCACCTCGTCAAGGGTCTTTCTCTTTTCCGCTGACCCTGTTCTTTACCAGCCGTGATGTCCTTTTCCAGGCGCTGATCCCTCCTGACAACATGTCCAAAACACGTAAGACGCAGTCTCGCCATCCTTGCTTCTGAGGAGCATTCTGGTTGTACTTCTTCCAAGACAGATTATTTCGTTCTTTTGGCAGTCCGTGGTATATTCAATATTCTTTGACAACACCACAATTCAAAGGTGTCAATTCCTCGGTCTTCCTTATTCATTATCCAGCGTTCACATGTGTATGATGCGATTGAAAATACCTTGGCTTGGGTCAGGTGCACCTTTGTCATCAAGGTGACATCTTTGCTTTTTAATCCTTTAAAAGGTCTTTTGCAGCAGATTTGCCCAATGCAATGCGTCTTTTGATGTCTTGACTGCTGCTTTCACGGTTGTTGATTGTGGATCCAAGTAAAATGAAATCCTTGACAACTTCAATCTTTTCTCCGTTTATCATGATGTTGCTCATTGGTCCAGTTGTGAGAATTTTTGTTTTCTTTATGTTGAGGTGTGATCCACACTGAAGGCTGTGGTCTTTGATTTTCATTAGTAAGTGCTTCAAGTCCTCTTCACGTTCAGCAAGCAAGGTTGTGTCATCTGCATAACGCAGGTTGTTAATGAGTCTTCCTCCCATCCTGATGCCCTGTTCATCTTCATATAGTCCAGTTTCTCAGATTATTTGCTCAGCATATAGATTGAATAGGTATGGTGAAAGGCTACAACCCTGACACACACCTTTCCTGGCTTTAAACCATTGCCTCTTGATCTATGTATAGGTTCCCCATGAGCACAATTAAGTGTTCTGGAATTTCCATTTTTTGCAATGTTATCCATAATTTGTTATGATCCACATAGTCAAATGTCTTTGCATAGAACAATGTTTATTTCCTTTTTATTTCAAACTTAAGCCATAGTCTCATTTCTTCTTTTGATAATACCCTGAAGGAGGCCTGGTGGTGCAGTGGTTAAATGCCTGGCTGTTAACTGAAAGGTCGGTTGTTCGAACCCACCAGCCACTCTGAGGGAGAAAGGATTACAGCTTTGGAAAACCTATGGGGCAATTCTACTTTGTCCTGCAGGGTCACTATGACTCGTAATTGACTTGATGTCAATGGGTTTGGTTTTGTGTTTGGATTGTGTTGATTCAGAGCTTGTCATGGGACAGATAGTATAAGCAGAAGTAAAGGGGATAATGGAGTTAATATTAAAGGGCATGGAACTCTGGGCCTGCCATATAAGAGTGAAGAATCAGATCAGACTTCCAGGTCTTTGCATCAGTCTCTTAGAGTTAGCCATAAAGGACTAGGAAGAGCTATCCATCTTGCAAATTCTCAAGAGATAAGTAATAAATTGTCCTAAGGATTGTGATGATTGTGATAGTTTTCTATTGTTACTGTAACAAATTATCACAAATTTTATGACTCAAAACAACACAAATCTATTATTGTAGTTCTAGAGGTTAGAACTATGCCTCAAGCATAACAATGATTGTGAGAATGGTGCAGGACCAGGGATTGTTTCGTTCTGTTGTACATAGGGTTGCTCTGAGTCAGAACAGACTCCATGGCACCTAATAACAACAACATACCCAAACCCAAACCAAACCCACTGCTGTTGAGTTGATTCTGACTCATAGCGACCCCATAGGACAGAGTAGAGCTGCCCGGTAGAGTTTTCAAGGAGCATCTGGTGGATTCGAACTGCCGACCTTTTGGCTAGCAGTGGTAGCACTTAACCACTATGCCACCAGGGTTTCCAACAACAACGTAGGTTACATATATGACACAAGGCACCCTGGGCTAAAATCAAGGTGTCGTCAGGTACCTTAATCATCTAGTGCTGCTATAACAGAAATACCAAACAGAAGTTTATTCTCTCACAGGCTAGAAGTCCAAATTCAGGGTGTCAGCTCCGGGGGAAGACTTCTCTCTCTGTCAGCTCTGGAGGAAGGTCCTTGTCATCAATCTTCCTCTGGTCAAGGAGCTTCTCAGTGCAGGGACCTAGGTCCAATGGACATGCTATTCTCCTGGCTCTTATCTGGTATGGGGTCCTCCTGTCTCTACTCACTTCCCTCTTTTATATCTCAAAAGAAATTGACTTAAGACACTACCTAACCTTGTAGATTGAGTCCTGCCTTATTTATGTAACTGCCACTAATCCCACCTCTTCAACGTCATAGAGGTAGGCTTTGCAACACAAAGGAAAATCAATTCAGATGCCAAAATGGTGGACAATCACATAATACTGGAAATCATGGCCTAGCCAAGTTGACACACATTTTTGGGTGACACAATTTAATCCATGGCAGCAGGGATTACCAGGGATTTCTGGAAGGTCTGAGAAAGAATCTACTTCTTTGCTTCCAGCTTCTAGAGGCTGCCTGTATTCCTTGGCTCCTGGCTTCCTTCTTCTATCTCCAAAGCCAGCAACATTGCGTCTTTCTGACATTCTTCCATATTCGTGTCTTCCTCTGACTATAGCAGAGAAAAAGAAGTTCTCTGAATTTAAGGACTCATTGGATTAATTTGGGTTTATCTGGATAATCTCCCTATCTCAATGTCTTTCATTTTAACCACACTTGCAAAATCCCTTTTACCATGTAAATAGCATATTTGCAGGTTCTGGGGATTAGGGCATGAACCTTCTTTTTGGCGGGGGAGGGGGGAGGGCATCATTTTTCTGTTCATCACAGAGACATAACCAAAACAAAAACCAAACCCACTGCTGTCGAGTTGATTCTGACTCATAGCAACTCTGCAGAAAAGAGTGGAACTGCCCCATATGGTTTCCAAGGGTGTAAATCTTTATGGAAGCAGATTGCCACATCTTTTTCTCGTGGCACAGGCATATACTGGCAGTAAAATTCCACTCCTCTAGCTGTTTTTCACTAATCCCAACAAATACTTTTGAATGTCTCCTCTGTGATAGCCTCTTTTTTAGATGCTGGAGATATACGTACAAACCACACAGACAGGCCCTGTCTTCATGAAGCTCACGGTCAAATGTAAAAATTTTTTTGATTCCAGGGGCAAAAAGATGTAATATAAAATCTTCTATTTAAAAATATCATAATTAATGTCTTCTAAAACATCATATAAAACATCATATAGTTACTGTTTTGTATAATGGAGACACAATAAGCACAAATAGATTTATTGGTGATCTTATCATGTCATTAAATCTACAAATTTTAGTGAATTTGCCCTCGCTTGATGTTTCTAAGTAATGTGTTTCCCTTTGTACTGCTTGTTTTTAGGGTTATAGAAAGGCATGGCATGTGCAGTCTCTGGCATCCAGCTTTCTTACCTCTAAACCAAAAAAAAAAAAAAAATAGACCCACTGCTGTCAATTCCGACTATAGTGACCCTATAGGACAGAGTAGAACTGTCCCACTGGGTTTTGAAGGAATGGCTGGTGGATTTGAACTGCTGACCTTTTGGTTAGCAGCCAAATGCTTAACCACTATGCCACCAGGGCTACAGCAAATATATTTATACTGATCTAGTAGGTTCTGAACAAGGTCAGTGAGATAGCACAGGTGCCAAAGAATTCTTTGTCCCTTAGTAAACGCACCAGAAATGTCAGAGCTCCTCACTTCCAAAAGATATTTCCAGAAGTATTCTTAGATCCAAAGTGGGGTAGGTTTTATAGCCAAAGAATAGAAAACTTGACCCCTGCCTTCAAGAAGGATTTAATCTTCCTGGAAAAGTGAAATACATGGTATATATACCAAGAAAATTGAAATGAAAGATGTAAGACTAGAAAATTATGGACAGACAGAGAAGTGAAGCAGAGCAATAAAGGTGTCAAGGTGAGAAGAGCAGACAATATTGGTGCATTGGGAGGGGTGCTGGGCAGTATCAGGAAGGAAATTCAGAAGAGTAAGCAAAATTCAGAGCCCTGGTAGCATAGTGATTAAGAGCTCAGGCTGCTAATCAAAAGGTTGGCATTTCAGATCCATCAGGCACTCTTTGGAAACTCTATGGGGCAGTTCTACTCTGTCGTATAGGGTAGCTATGAGTCAGAATCAATTGGACAGCAGTGGGGTTTTTTTTTTTTGGAAGTGAGATTCATTTCTTAGTGGGACCTGAACGCTTAACGGGTAGATAATCTGTGATCTTATTCAGGGGTATGGGCATGGGAGACAGTGAGCTGGAAGCTAGCAGATATTTTAGCAATAATATTCATTTGATGAAAGAAATTGAAACCATAAACCAAAAGGGTTTGGGAAGAGAAAAAAAAAACATGGTTGAATCTACAGAATTCTAAAGAATCAGTTTTATGAATTATTATTCACCCTAAACTGGTCTTAAAATATAAATACTGTGTGACATGTTTAATAGACGGCATATAAATATTTTATTTCCTATTCTTTATCAAGCTGACATTCTTTAATCTCTTTCAGATCATCCATTTGTTGTCGATGTCAGGTCCCCAAAGGAAATCAGTTTTACCAATCTACAACCAAATAATACTGCTGTGTTGCAGTGTGAAGCCTCGAATATCCATGGGACCATCCTTACCAATGCCAATGTTGATGTTGTAGGTGAGCATATCTGAAAGCAGACTGTTAACCTACCATTCTAAAGAAGAATGGTCAAGGTCATACTCACACACACAGATTGAATTCTTGACACATAAAATATGGGGCAAAGTCGAAGCACCTTTCACCATGCATTTGAGTATTAGGCTTCACACTAAAACTGTACTTCCAGAAATGAACTAAATTGAGATGCCTTTCTAATTTAAGAATGTGTTCTGTAATATTAAGCTGCTTTCTGTTCCTATAGCATTAACACGGGTACAGTTTAGAACAATGTCATTTGCCATTGTTAAAATTGTATTTATGTTCTTTGCAACTAGATATCCACCCACTGATACAAACTGAAGATGAAGAAAATTATGAGGCTGTAGTTGGGTACAGTGCTTTCTTACATTGTGTGTTCTTTGCATCACCCAAGGCCAGCGTGTCCTGGTAAGCTGGCACACAGTTTTCTTAAGAGAATTTCAGGTGTAGAACCTATCTTGTTTCTTCATCCATCATTTGGCAGGCTGCATTGTGTGGTTATATGGACTCAATGGCTCTGAGAAGTGAGATAGCAAACTTACTTATCTTTCCCGGAAACATTGGCTTAGTTTCTAAATTTTTCTCACATGGGGAAATATCAAGAGCTATTTCTGTTCATACAGGGAAGCAAAGAATTGATTACTGAGACAATTTGAAATGTGGATTTATTTTTTCATTTTGGGGATATTTGAAGTCATACCTAATGTTATCGTTGTTGTTTTGGGACTATCTAAATAATTATCTAAACCTGTATTCATTTCTAAATATATATGCTTAAAAGTTCCCATCATCCATTTTGATTTTAATTTCCAATGTATTGTTGCTGTAATAAGTCTGAACATATTGTCATATGTGTCTAACATATTGGTTACTTTACTGGAAAAGCTTGGTTAAACTTAGTTATACTATTAAACTATTTGCCTAGTTTGGGTAAGGAGAGGGCCATGCCAGTGCAGGACTGTAACCTGTCTTTATTTAAAATTTTGATACTGTGTTCATTGCGAATTTTTGGCATTAATTTTGATTAAAAAAATATTGTATTAACCATTACCTACCTTAATGACTGAGATTTTTGGCACCCCCTAAAATTTTGCCTCTGAGGGAAGCATCCCGCTTGCCTCACCCAAGTCCTGGAAAATGCTGTGTGAGCAGGAGCCCTGATTTGCGCTTTACATTTTTAAGCTCCAGAAGTTGCTTGTGTGAGATTTCCTGTGTAAATCAAGCTGTGGCAGCAAATGCTCAGAAAATGGATGAGTGTAGGAGAAAAGGACCATGGAGTTGATAAGGGTAAATGTAATCCATGTCCACAGGACATACAAGACTTCCTAGACTGTAATATTTCTGAATGACCAGTGTTCTCCCAGGACAGCAGGAGTTTCGGAGGGTTCATTATCTCTTTCAATTACTAGCTTCTCCATTTAGTATCCTGAAGCAGTCATTAACTAAAGAGTTCACCATCAATAAGCCAACAAGTATTTATTAAGCTCAGAGGACAGATGCAAAACGGTGCTGACTGCTATGAGAAATACAGCAGAAGCAAAGAGCATGGACCAAGACTGCCTCTAGCCACAGTCTAGTTGGGTAGATAAGATATACACCCATGACCCATTTTGAGAAAAATGCACACCCCTATGGAATCTTTCATAAGGTCTGCTAAGCTCCTGAAGAAGGAGTTAGCTTGAATGACATCAGCAGCCAATTTCAAAAAGAGTGTACACTCCTGTCACTCTCCAAATTGATTTATGTTTTCTGTGTCCACAGGCAGAAGGTGGATGAAGCAAAACCTCTTGAAGGCATTCGGTACTATATCCATGAAAATGGCACATTACAGATCAATAAAACCACAGAAGAGGATGCTGGGCCATACTCCTGTTGGGTAGAAAATGCTAAAGGAAAAGCTGCCGTCACAGCCAACTTGGATATTAGAAGTAAATTTATTTTAATTTGCATGAATTATCATATGGGTTCCATTTCTCTCTCTCTTTCTTTTTCTTTCCTTCCTTCCTGTCTTTTGTTTTTTATTATTTTACAGTATTTGACTCTTTATGTCCACTAAGTAATTCAATGTGCCAACCCCACAGACTACATTTTTAAAGCACATAAACATTCTCTCAGGATGTCTCTTTATCCCTTATGTCTCACTGCACTCTGAAGTGTCAGGTAAAGATGTTGAAATTTCCTTATAAAGTCAGCGAAGATGATTTTTTTTATACTACAGAAAGCTAAAAACAAAACAAAAACAAACTAACCTAATCCAGATCAAGCAACTCAGCCAGGGTCAAAGTAGCAACAATGTGAAGCTCAAAGATTGGCCCAAAGTGGGCTTTAAACCTGCCTGAGTGGTGAGCTCCTGGCCCAAGAGATGGACAAGTTCACGAAGTTTCAGTCTGCCCTTACAGCCGTTTTATATGTAGTGAGTGTACAGGCAGTCCCTGGGTTATGAAAGAGTTCTGCTCCTGAGTGTCTTTAAGAATTTGTAGGTAAATCAGAACAGTTCCATACGGTTTTATTTAGCCTTACTTTAGTGCAAGCCCTGGTGGCCCACTGGTTAAGAGATATAGTTGCAAACCAAAAGGTCAGTAGCTCAAATCCACCAGGTGCTCCTTGGAAACCCTATGGGGCAGTTCTACTCTGTCCTTTAGGGTCACTATGAGTCGGAATTGACTTGATGGCAATGGGTTAATGAGATTTAGTGCAAGAAAAGGCTCAAAGCCTTTTCAGTGATTTAAAAGCTGCACGTGCAGCAAGTAAAGGTGATTGCGATGAAGAATTTGTTGTGAGTAGGGGTTGGTTCAATGGTTTAAAGTGAAGACAAATTTATATAACATTAAAGGGTAAGTAAGAGTTGTCTGTAAGTCAGACGTTTGTAACCTGCGGACTGTAGGTACACGACTCATATCAATGAAGGATTAAGGATACAAGTTTTTGCATATAAAGATAGTAATGTCAAGAATGGAGTTGAATAAGAGTCTATAGTGTAGTAATTTAGCGCATGAGCTTTACTCTCTACCAGGCCTATGTTCAAATCCCGACTCAGGCTCTTACCAATTAGGAAAACCTGGGCTCATCCTTTAATTTCATTTTTGCCTTAAGTTACCTCCTCTGGAAGATTAAAAACAAAAACAAAAAAACATTGCCATCAAGTCGATTCCAACTCCTACCGATCCTACAGGACAGAGTAGAATTGCTCCATACGGTTTCCAAGGAGCGTCTGGTGGATTTGAAATGCTGACCTTTTTGGTTAGCAGCCATAGCTCTTAACCACTGTGCCATCAGGGTGACAGGGATGTTATTATTTACAGAGTTGTTATAATTATAAAATGCCACAGTGAATGTGAACTTTTTAGCAGAGTCCTGGCGCATAGTGTATGTGCTTCTTAAATGATATCTATTATTATTCAACCGATCCCTGGCTTTAAATTTAAAATTAGGATATTTCATAATTCACTTAAAATTAAATAAATGTAATACTCTCTCAAAGTTTTGTGCCTGGGATACCAAACAATCAATTTTACTAACACTTTCACTTTTACTCTGTCACTTGAGTGACATGTAGATAGCAGATATTAAAACATAATCGAGGAATTGGAGGTGAGATAATTGATACGGCTCCTGAGAGGGCCACCAAGTGCCACATTAGAGTAAAGTAGACCTATCTTTAATCGGGTGTCACAGAGGAAGGATTTTATGTTTTGAAACAGTCATAATGAAGGAGACATTTTTCAAGACAGTTGTAGTGCCAATCTTTGAGCTTCATATTATTGCTAATAATGACTTATTTTGATTTTAAACTATCACTCACTGTCACTCATTTAACAGGTTTACTGCATGCATTCAACAGTGCCTACTGCATGCATTTAACAGTGCCTACAACAGTGCCTACTGCATGCATTCAACAGTGCCTACTCCATGCATTCAACAGTGCCTACTCCATACATTCAACAGTGCCTACTCCATACATTCAACAGTGCCTGCTGCATGCAGACTCCTCCCACCTAGGCTCTGGGGATAGTGCAGTGTGGTGGTATAGGCACAGGCCCTGCCTTCATGGAACTTACTTTCTAATTCCCCACCTTCATATTGATCATTAACCTGTGTAGGTGGCATCATCGGTTAACCTCGGGTTTCTGAATTAACAACAAACATATTAATAGAAAAGCAACTACTTTTCCTTTTTTCTCTGTGGTGGTTTGATCTTATGTCCACAAGCACAAGGGGAAATTATATTAGTTTCACCTCTTAGAGCCGCTTGTTTGCTCACACATTCCTTTTTCCCTTTACCCAGGAAGTAGTGGGGGGGAATTGGTAAACTATTACAGGTAGTCCCCAGCTTAAGATGTATTCGAGTTATGATGAACCACACTTATGACCATCTGTGTTTTTATACATCTTATTGTTGGTAATATGTACTACATACAATGTTGTAGGGCATAATTTGCTGATGTCATCATATCTGTAAGTTTATATGTCATGTTTCCAACTCCCAAAAACAAATAAAGTTCAGATTTACAAAGATTTTGGTAATAAAAGGCAATAATAATGAAAACTAAAAAAAAAAAAAGAAAAGAAAAAGAAGGTATTCAACTTATGTCAGAACCAGCTTACGACAACGGAGTCATTGGAACTGAACTCAGTTGTAAATTGGGGATGACCTGTAATTAATCCTCCCACCCAGAATTTGTCAGTTGCCCATCCTTGAATGGAAAGCAAATAGTAATGATACATGATGTTAGAAAATTACAGTGGGACAAACATCATATGAGGATTCGATGACTATGTTGACAGTTCTGGCTGATTAAAATTGCAGGCTCTTAATAGCAAACTAAGCTGTTCTCTGTAGTTCTAACTACTGTTTTTGTCTGATAAAAAACAGATGCCACAAAACTTCGAGTTTCTCCTAAGAATCCTCGTGTCCCCAGATCACATATACTTGAATTACATTGTGAGAGCAAAAGTGACTCACATTTGAAACACAGTTTGAAGTTGTCCTGGAGCAAAGATGGAGAAGCCTTTGAAATTAATGGCACAGAAGATGGCAGGTAAGTAAACTACCAAATATAATATTTGCATGAGATTAACACTTCTGCATTAAAAAATTATAAAAATATTCTCACTCAATTAAAATACAAAATTTGACTAACGTAGTTCAGTCTTTAAATCAACATTCAAAAGATCATGCGGTGGACTGGTTTCACTTTTCTATCAAATGCTTATCTTGTTTGGCTACCAACTTTTTATATAATGTGTATCATCTTGTAAGGAGCTCTGGTGGTGAGATATTTAAGTGCTTGGCTGCTAATTGAAAAGTCAGCAGATCAAACCTTACGGGGCAGTTCTACTCAGTACTATAGGGTCATTATGAGTTGGAATCAACTCAGTGGCACACAACAACAAAAACATCATCCTGTTAGTGCACAAAGTAGAAGCCACTGCGAGCATTTGGAACAGAAAAGGATTTATTGCATGGGTTTGGTTGGTTACAAAGCCATGGGAAGGGTAAAGCTAGGCTTAAAGGGGGCTGCTTACTAAGCTTTTGGCTAATGATACCCGGCACTGAAGCTGTGATCCAGAGGTCTAGAGACTGCAGCTGCTTCTGCTGCTGCCACTGTAGCTGTCCCCACGGTGCTGCTGGCGAGTCCAGCCACGGCCAGTTCTCATGGCTGCCAGAGTCACTGGTTGCCTCGCCGCCCCAGAGAAAACATTATCCATTTCCCTTCTACCTTCCAAATCTCACAGGAGTGCATCTCTTTGGCAGGATCTAAATCCTATCCAAATTCTTTATGACAAGTAAGAATCTAAGTTTGAAACTTCCAGGCTTTGTAATACAAAAAGAATGTTCCAGAAAATGTGAATAAATGCTGAGGACGATATTAAGCACATCAGAGAAAAACAATGTTGTACTGAGTGCCTAATATGCCTTCGGAAGGCATACCAATGTCCACTCCCCTCCCTCTTGCCTTGCTACTAAACAGGGGTTAAACACTGACCATCTTTGAGCAAAATCTCACCTGCAGTTATGTTTCGTTATTCATCATTACGACTAAAATAAATCTGAAGGTCTTTGGATAGGACACTTTCTCCTCAGATGAGATGGTAGCATAACGTCATGGTTAAGGGCATGGACTCTGGATTTGAATGGCCTGGGTTCGATTCCTAGCTCTGTCACTTCTTGGGTCTATGACCTTAGAGAAGTTACTTAACCTTTCTCTGTCTTACTTTTCCCTTCTATAAAATAGTTTTTGAGTTATACAAAAATTATCTTTGTCCTAGAGTTGTTGTGAATTAGAAAATGCTAAGTACTCAGTATGTTTTAGCTAGTCTATCTAGCCCTGTCTGTGTATGTATGTGTGTTTGTGTGAGACCTCTGTACTAAGGCATTGGTCTTAGCCTGGGTATTTAATTCTTTTCTTCCTCTGCCTTCTATATGTATGTGAAGGTTTGTGGAAAGGCAGCATATGTCTTGTAACCAGTTGTCACTGAAACAAGAGATCAGGTATATTTTCGTACGGCTACACCTTACAACACAGATACCATATCTTCCACCTTAGGTTAGGTCTCAGTTGACCTGTCAGCTACTCAGGCCTCCCCAGATCTCCCCCCTTGTCACTACTGCCTGGTTATTTGAGGTCGTCGTTGTGACCTCTGGGCTGCAGCCAAGAAGAGAGTCAGAGACTCATGTCCTGTTAGTGATGTGATGTACATATTTGGGCTCTGCTCTCAGAAACTCCAACCTGCCACTTTGTAGGACCCAGTTTTAAAGTTTGTGCAGGATGCAGGCTGACACTTAAATGAGCCTTTGGCCATCAGAGTTGACCGAGCATGTGTTGCAGCTGTTCTCCCAATTTCCCCTAAGGTAACCTCAGCTCAGGAGAGGCCTCAGGAGTGGGAACCCTGGGCACTACTGCTGCGGGCTGGCTTTGACTGGTGCCAAGAGCAGGTGTTGGATATAGAGCAAGGGATTGAGATCATAGGTTTTTGCTAAATTTTTAGAGAACCATCAGTAAGCTCCTGTTTCTCACCTCCTCCTGGGACAACTCCTCCTTATCAATAGGCTGGGGACAAGAAGCTTTTACTTAAAAAGAAGTTGAATTTCTAATCAAAGGTTAGAACCATAGAGAACACCAAGAAGTGAAAATTCCTGCTTCTTTTCCTTCCTGCCCCCTTTCACAGATAGGTGCATGCTAAGTGTTAGAAACCACCTTTCTGGACCATTATGCCCACTGGGTGCCTCGTGTTATGCTTGTGGTTCCCATACACAGTTATTAATCCTCACAGCAAAACTTTTAGGTAGGGTGAAATGACTCCAAGGCATTTTCTGTGAATTTCTAACCTGTAAGTGGTTGTACCCCACACACTATCGTTAGGAAAAGTGAAATAGGACATGGATATGAAAGCATTCTTAAAATTGATACTGTGCTTCACAAAAGTAGTGGGTACAGTTCATGGCTGCAGGCAGAATGAAGACTCAGTGGCAAGAAGAGAGGGATAAACAACGTATCAGAAACCAGGACTGTGTGGGAGAAAAGGGTGTTGAGAACACAAATTGGAGGGCTCTATCATTGGCACCAAAGGGGGGCTGTTTTTTCTCACTTAGAAATGGTAGAAAATGAATGGAGGAGGATGATACTGAAATAATAATGAAGTCATAATGAATGGTCCCTTCCCAACAAGTCAGAAATTAATGTAATTGGCTTAAGCATAGGGTCAAGAGGGACGGGAGTTGGGGGGGGGGGGACGTTGAAATATCTTCCGTGAAAAGTGTGATTAGTGATAAGCCAGAAAAGAATAAATGTTTTTGATTAATATCATTATCTAGCCACTATTAAGCACTTATCATGCCAGGCTTTATATATTAATCTCTCTGTGTGCTTTGGAGTCTTGGTGGCACAGTAGTTAAGATCTTGGCTGCTAACCAAAATGTTGGCATTTTGAATCCACCAGCTGCTCCTTGGAAAACCTATGGGGCAGTTCTACTCTGTCCTGTAGGGTCACTATGAGTCAGAATTGACTCAGTGACAATGGGTTTGATTTTCTTTTTTTGGTTCTATGTGCTTTGTCTCATTGACTTCTCCTGAACAGAAAGACACTATTGTTACCTCTATTTTTTAGATAAGGTGAATTAGGATCAACATATTGCCCAATAATATACAGGCAATAATTGGTGGAATAATTGGTGGAAATAAGCTGCAAACACAGATCTCCAAAGAATCGCTTTTGCCATACTGCCTTCAGCAAAACTTCGCTATGGAATGGAGTAAGAAGACAAGGAAGCTTAACAAGGGCCAGGGGCTAGCAAGTTGGATGTTGTAGATGAAGATGGCGAGAGGTTAGAGTAACAATAGATATCTCAGGTGAGATAATTAGGTAGGGGAAGACAGAGAAAAAGACTGGGAGGAGAGGGTAAGAATGGATGAAACTGAAGCTAAAGAACAGATTCTGTGAGAATAGAAATGATAGTACTTCTTTAAGCAGAATCCTATTGTGTTCTGTTCTGTCCTGTTCTGTCGCATGCCGTTGAGTCAATGTTAACTCATAGTGACCCCATGTGATGGAGTAGAGCTGTCACATAGGGTTTTCTAGGCTGTAATATTTATGGAAACAGATTGCCAGGCCTTTCTCTTGTGGAGCCACTGAGTGGGTTCGAACTGCTAACCTTTCAGTTAGTAGCTGAGCACTTAACCATTGTGCCACCAGGACTCATTAAGCAGACTCCAGTAGAGCTATTATCAGAGGCAGATTATCCAAAAGGCATGGTAAGCAAGGTGCTTACATTGCTTTCCAGATCATCTGTAATGAACCATTTCACTTTTTTTTTTTTTTTAACCACATCAAAGATTCAGCTACTAGGAATGGCTGGCATCTAACTCTCTCCCAATCCCATAGCTCCTTTCTGCAGAATCAAAGTCTCTTTTTAAATTTAAATCCCTGACAGAGGTGGATGACTCAATAAGCAAGGTGAGCACAGGCTTACTTGTGCTTACTTGCTAATCTGTAGTGAATAATGTAGTGAACTATGCTGGAAAGATTTCAGCAGAGCTTCCAGATTAAGACAGACTAGGAAGAAGGACTTGGTTATCTACTTCTAAAAAAATTGGCCAGTGAAAACCTTATGAATTGCAGTGGAGCATTGTCTGATATAGTGCCTGAAGATGAGCCCCTGAGGCTGGAAGGTACTCAAGAGACAACTGGGGAAGAACTGCCTCCTCAAAGAAGAGTTGACCTTAATGACATAGATGGAGTAAAGATTTTGGGACCTTCATTTGCTGATGTGGTACGGCTCAAAATGAGAAGAAACAGCTACAAACATCCATTAATAATCGGAACACAAAGTGGATGAAGTATGAATCTAGGAAAACTGGAAATCATAAAAAATGGAATGGAAATCATAAAGTTTGATATCCTAGACATTAGTGAGCTGAAATGGATTGGTATTCACCATTTTGAATCAGACAATCATGTGGTCTACTATGCCAGAAATGACAAATTGAAGAGGAATGGCAACACATTCATTGTCAAGAAGAACATTTCAAGATCTATCCTGAAGTACACAGCTGTCAGTGATAGGATAATATCCATTTGCCCATAAGGAAGACTAGTCAATGCAACTATTTTTCAAATTTATTCACCAACCCTTATGGCCAAAGATGAAGAAATTGAAGATTTTTATCAACTTCTGTGTCTGAAATTGATCAAGCATGCAACCAAGATGCACTGATAATTATTCGTGACTGAAATGCAAAGGTTGGAAACAAAGAAGAAATGAGTAGCTGGAAAATATGACCTTGGGGATAGAAAGGATGCCAGAGATCACATGATAGAATTTTACATGACTAACAATTTATTCATTGCAAATACCTTTCTTTAACAACATAAATGGTGACTACACATGTGGACCACACCAGATGAAATACACAAGATTCAAATAGGCTACATCTGTGGAAAAGATGATGGAAAAACTCAATATCATCAGTCAGAACAAGTTCAGGGGCCAACTGTGGAACAGACCATCAATTACTTATTAAAACAACAACAACAAACCAGTGTCTATATGCAAGTTTAAATTGAAGCTGAGGATAATTAAAACAAGTCTGTAAAAACCAAAGCATGACCTTGATTGTATCCCAATGGAATATAGAGACTACCTGAAAAATAGATTTGACACATTGAACACTAATAACTGGAGACCAGATGAGTTGTGGAATGAGATCAAGGACATCATACATAAAGAAAGCAAAAGTTCATTAAAAAGACAGGGAAGAAAGAAAAGATCAAAATGGAAGTCAGAAGAGACTCTGATACTTGCTCTTGAACTAGAGTAGCTAAAGGTAATGGAAGAAATGATGAAGTAAAAGAGCTGAACAGATTTCAAAGGGTGGCATGAGAAGACAAAGTAAAGTATTATAATGAAATGTGCAAAGACTTGGAGTTAGAAAACCAAAAGGGAAGAACACACTCGGCATTTCTCAAGCTAAAGGAACCGAACAAAAAATTCAAGCCTCAAGTTGCAACGTTGAAGGATTCTATGGGCAAAATATTGAACAATGCAGGGAGCTTCAAAAGAAGATGGAAGGGATACACAATCACTGTACCAAAAAGAATTGGTCAGTGTTCAACCATTTCAGGAGATAGTATATGATCAAGAACAATGGTATTGAAGGAAGAAGTCCAAGCTGCACTGAAGACATTCATCAAAAACAAGGCTCTAGGAATTGATGAAATACCAATTGAGATGTTTCAACAAACGGATGCTACACTGGTGGTGCTCATTTGTCTATGCCAAGAACTTTGGAAAGCCGCTACCTGGCCAACCGACTGGAGGAGATCCATATTTGTACCCATTCCAAAGAAATGGGATTCAACAGATGTGGAAATTATCCTACAGTATCATTAATGTCACATGCAGGTAAATTTTCTTGAAGATAATTCCAAAGTGGTTGCTGTACATGGACAGAAAACTGCCAGAAATTCAAGCCAGATTCAGAGGGACGTGGAATGAGTGATATTACTGCTGGTGTCACATGGATTTTAGGCCGAAAGCAGAGAATCAGAAAGATGTTTACCTGTCTTATTAACTACACAAAGGCATTTGACTGTGTGGATCATAACAAATTATGTATAACATTATGAAGAATGGGAATTCTAGAACAACTAATTGTGCTCATGTGGAACCTGTACATAGACCAAGAGGTAGTCATTTGAAAAAAAAACAAGTGGATACTGTGTATTTTAAAATCAGGAAAGGTGTGCATCAGGTTTGTATCCTTTCACTATTCAATCTGTATGTTAACCAAATAATCCAAAAAGCTGAACTATGTGAAGAAGGTTGGAATGGCATCAAGATTGGAAGAAGACTCACTAACAGCCTGTGATATGCAGATGGCACAGCATTGCTTGCTAAAACGGAAGAGGACTTAGAGTACTTAAGGATAAAATCAAAGACTACAGCCTTTGATAGGAATTACACTGCGATGTAAAGAAAACAAAAATCTTTACAACTGAACCAATAAGTATCTTCATAATAAACAGAGAAAAGATTGAAATTGTCAAGGATTTCATTTTACCTGGATCCACAATCAACGCCTATGGAAGCAGTAGTCAGGAAATCAAATGATGTATTGCATTGGGCAAATCTGCTGCAAAAGATCTCTTTAAAATTTGCAAAAGCAAAGATGTCACTTTGAGGACTAAGGTGCAACTGACCCAAGCCATGATATTTTTAATCAACTCATATGCCCACAAAAGTTGGACAATGAATAAGGAAGACCAAAGAAAAATTGATGCCTTTGAATTATGATGTTGGCAATGTATATTAAATATACCATTCACTACCAGAAGAATGAACTAATCTGTCTTGGAAGAAATACAGCCAAAATGCTCCTTAGAAAACAAAGTCTCAGTTACTTTGGATATATTATCATGAGGGACCAGTCCCTGAAGAAGGATATCATGCTTAGTAAAGTCAGTGAAAAAGAGGAAAACCCTCAACGAGATGGATTGACACAGTGGCTGCAACAGTGGGCTCCAACACAGCTACAATCATAAGGATGGCACAGGACCTGGCGGTGTTTTATTCTGTTGTACATAAGATAGCTATAAGTGGGAACTGACTCAAGGGCACCTAACAACAAAAACAGCAAGGTATATTGTGAGATTGGAAAAAAAAAAAAAAAAAAAAAGCACCTCCCGTAGGCCAATGAGTTAGCAAGAAGCTTGTTTTTCTTTCTGGCCTGAAGCAGCCTGGAACCAGAAAACAAATATTGATGAGAAGACAATGGGCTAGATTTTAGCTCCCATGGGCCCTAGTGGCTATAGTGGTTTTGTGCCTGGCACAAATGGCCTTGTTTGAAGGGGTTGAAGTTATTAATTTGTAGTACTTCATCAAAGAAGGTAAAATTTTCAAGAAATGGTCAGTGCATCCAATATGCTGATATTATGTCAGATGGACACATCACTAACATGAACTGAGAATTTAAGTTGCGTCAAAGCTTTATCAGTCTAGAATTATAGCAAGGCTCTTGACTCCAGGTAATATCAATTGGCAAATTGTTCAGTAATTGGTGTAGGACTTAAGAGACTGACTCTGTCTATATAAAGAAGTGTTTGACCGTACTACACTTTAAAGTGGTTTTCTCTAATTCAAACTGCTAAGGAATTGATAAGAACTCTCCTTTAAAAAGCTCAATTATATCAGTTTTCCCTCCCTCCTCACAAAGATGATACCTTTTAAATTATTTCAACTAAGTAGCAAACTGCTGTGAATTTATCTTAAATTTAATGGACTTTTATTAAAACAATAATTGAATAGCTGTGTTAACAATACATAGATATAGGGTCAAAGGTATTTTTTCACACACACAAAAAAACAATTTTCAGGTAGTAAACCTCATTATAAATTTGCAAGAACAGAATGACTTATAAAAAAGCTAGTCGCAAATGTTTTGCCAAAAGAAGTACAAGACTGCCATCTACTGTTGAGATAAATCACATATTTAACTGTTAGATTTTAATGTGCATTCTATTTAGGGAAACGAGAGCTTGTTAAAAATGGAGATTAGCCAACTCCATCTCAGATATTCTGATTTTGTAGGTCTGGGGTAGGATTCAGGCATCTGCCTTTGCAGCAAGCATCTCAGTTATTCCTGTGTAGGATGGCAAACCAAACCAAACCTGTTGCCCTCCAGCAGTGGCATCCCTAAGGAGGCGAGGGGGGTGATCCCTAAGGAGGGGAGGGGGTGCAGACCACACCAGGTAACACTGTCAGAGGGGGTGACAGCAAAATGACTGTCTGTAAAAATATCTCTGTAGTTAGTTGTAACAAGGAAAACATTTTTTGTAAGCCCAGCTTCCGTGTGTCAATATACGTACAACGCTGAAGCTCTATGCTAATTTACTTTGTGAACCTTCTGATGCACTCCAGTCAGGGCTGTCGTTGTTACCAGTTATGATGAGGCTTCAAATCATGTGGTTTCCTCTGCACACCGTGCAAGCGCGAGCTGTTGTTTTCCTTGCTGCCAGAGTTTGTATAGTCGCGGATTTTGTCAAATCATCTGGTGTTTTAGCTACAATATTGTGGTAATTAGTACTTGTGAACCTATATCAATAACTTTTTTGAGAACGAAGTAGTAATTAAAGGAAAAGAAGGAGTGATACACGGGAATTACGATTTACGAGTAACATTAGCACAAAAAACATCAGCAAGGATTCTGAATGGTCTGATGCTGAAGGAGGTCCATGGGTGGGGTGGGAGGCAGGGGGAGGGAGTGACACCATGAGTTACCGCACAGGGGGGCACCAACCCTAGTGACGCCACTGCCATTGAGTTGATTTCCACTCTTAGCGACCACAGGGCAGAGTAGAAACTGCCCCATAGGGTTTCTGAGGCTGAAATCTTTACAGAAGCAGATTGCCACATCTTTCTCCTACAGAGCGGCTGGTGGGTTCAAACTGCCAACCCTTCCGTTAGTGTCTGAGTGCATAACCACTGTACCACCAGGACTGTTTAAAAAGTATTCAAATAAATCGCAGCTGCTGTAACGTACTATGCGTTCTTTAGGCACATCAGACAACACACAGTTCCATCAATGATCCAGGCATCACAGATGGCTGGATTTTACAATTTTAGTTAAACAATCATGGTCTTTTGCATACATTTGCATACAACTGAATCAAACTTTATCTCTACTTTTCAACTCCGGCATTCTCTAATAAAATTTGCATTATGTGAAGTTTTTCTTTACACTTCTGCTCAAATTGCTTTCTGTGAAAACACACATTTTAAAAAGGATTGTCTTCTAGGTGTTTGTTTCTGTCATTTTCATACTCATCATATACTGACTTTTTTTCTATTAGGATAATTATTGATGGAGCTAATCTGACTATAGCTAATGTCACTTTAGAGGACCAAGGTGTTTACTCCTGTTTGGCTCAAACTGCTCTAGATAGCACTGCTGATATAACCCAAGTAACTGTCCTTGGTAAGTGCACTAATGAGAAACCTGTTTATTTCTTCTCCACTACAGATTAAATTCCATTGTTCCTACGTGATTAAAATGGTGATTATTTGATTCGAGCTCCTGCATGCATATTGCCAGTTGATGTTTTCATGTAAAAAGCTGACCCACTTTCAAATGTTTTCTCCTCTTCTCATTTTAAGGCAATTAATTTGTGCTTAATTGCCTTCCTCCATATGGGTAAGGTTGTCAGTAGAAGTGCAAGGTGAGCAAAGCTCTCAGCAGAAAGAAAAGTGAAGCTGGCTTGAGTTCCCAGAGAACTGAGCCACCCTTTCCTACTGTGCAGAGGAATAGGACCAAGTGATGGAAGTGGGCTGGAGTGGAGGGGCAGGATAGCAGCCTGTGGTGGTGGAACAGAGTCGTGCTGTAACCCAGAAACAGGCTGAACTCCAGAGGTTCCAAGAAGGACTTCGAGGATTCTGTAAAGGAATGCCTTTGATTTTTTTTTTTAATCAAAATGCAAATCAGAAACCAATGCGCACACTTCACTAGTGTGACCGATGCAATTACCCCTCAAATCACCAATGTTTAAACTGTTAGACGGTCTGCTGTGTACCTTCCATTTTCCATTCCAGATTTCTTTTCCACCCAGCTCTCTGACCTGGAAAACTGACCTGTAAGGACATCATCAGTAAACCACTAGCCCTCTGGCTTTCCTTTGGTTCAGCCAATGGAGAGCCCAGGCAGTAGAAGAGGAGGGTTTGGAGGGTGTTTGTACTCACTCCTTCCTCCTCCTAGGCTGGGGGTGTCCCTCTGCCAAAGGTCAGTGTCCCTCTGCCAAAGGTCAGTGTCCCTCTGTCAAAGGTCAGTGCTTCTTTCAAGAAGGCTGTCTCCACACAGTGCTTTCCAACGGGATTCCAGTAACTGCTTCCCCACTCCCACTATTTCAAGTTTTTTTTTTCTTTCTCTCTGCTACCTTGCCCATACCGTCTTAAAGAGTTCTTTATTAAAAACGATCTGAAATATCCTAAAGTGAGTAAGCTATTTCCTGCTGGGACCCTGGCTGATAATGGACATTTTTACAGTTTTCTCTGACTTCCTCCTGTAACTCTGTTTCGCTGAGCACCATTTCCTCTTTCCTTCAACTTGCCGATTTGCTTAAGCTCCCTTATCCATATATCAGATGTCTAAACTAACCCTAACTCGTGCCTTCGAGTTGATGTTGACTCATGGTGACCTCGTGTATTGCAGAGTAGAACTGCTTCATAGGGTTTTCTTGGCTGTAATCGTTGTGGAAGCAGTTTGCCAGTCCTTTCTTCCACAGAGATGCTAGTGGGTTCAAACCACCAACCCTTAGGTTAGCAGCTGATTACAAACTGTTTGCCTCACCCAGGGTCCTCTGTTATATGTCTAGGTCACTATTATTAATAGGCATTTATGTCTTTAGCACTCTGCCTGCTCGGGTCCATAGGTAGGTAACTCAATACAGACTGAAGGAAAAAGAATGGGGTTTCTTCTAGGTGAAAAAAAGGAAAACAGGCTGATCTCCTTAAGTAAAGCAAATGGCCACCATATTGGGCTCCCCTAAAAAAGAGAAGCAGTTTCCAGTTATGTAGAAGGTATAGGCTTTGTTCAAAAAATATTGGTCCTTTTGGGGAGATGTTTGACCATAAAGAATTTAAGTTTCTCCAGGCCTCTAGAAGCAGAAAGATTTAACCTTTTAGTAATTATTCCAACCAGACTGACCTTCAGGTAAATTCAAATTTATCCCAGGCACCATGAACATAGGAATAAGTCTCAAAATTCCTGGATTTTGTCCCTAAATATTTTGAGCAGTGGCAGGCAACAAGGGGACTGGGTTCCTTACCACTTGGTCCTCAACTTCTAAATTTCAGTCTTGTGATTTGGCTGCCATCTTCTAGAACCATTTAGTTTTGGTAATTTTAAATAAGTAGTGGCTCTTTTTTTATGACTATATACTGCTTATGTATAAACTAAACTACCTTTTTTTTTAGAATTGTTATATGCTATTCAGTCGATTCCGACTCATAGTGATCCTATAGAGCAGAGTAGAACTGACCCATAGGGTTTCTAAGGAGTGGCTGGTGGATTTGAACTGCTAACCTTTTGGTTAACAGCTGTAGCTGTTAACCACTGCATCACCAGAATAAAAATAGACAATTTTTAAAGAATATTCTATGAAATTATTCTATGAAATAGGCTGCATTTTCTTAGTCATTTTTTTCTAATAGTTTAGGTCAATCTCTGGTTTTAAAAAAGCTTATCTTAGTGTCATGAATTGAAATGTGTCCCCCAAAGATATCTGTCAACTTGGTTGGGCCATGATTCTCAGTATTGTGTGATTGTCCACCATTTTATGTGATTTTCCTGTATGTTGTAAATCCTATCACTATGATGTAATAAGATGGGTTAGCGGCAGTTATATTGATGAGGTCTATAAGATTGTCTTAAGCAAATCTCTTTTGAGATATAAAAGGGAGAAGGGAGCAGAGAGACATGGGGACCTCATAACACCAAGAAAGCAGTGCTGGGAGCAGAGTGGTCCAGATGATCCCAGACCAAGGGAAGGCTGATGACAAGGACTTTCCTCCAGAGCTGACAGAGAGAGAAAGCCTTCCCCTGGAGCTGACGCCCTGAATTTGGACTTGTAGCCTACTAGACAGAGAGAGAATAAACTTCTCTTTGTTAAAAGCATCCACTTGTATTTCTGTTATAACAGCACTAGATGACTAAGACTCTTAGGAACCAATAGTAACAAATGATTATAGACCCATGAGCAGCTTCCAAGGGGACTCCCCTTCCCCCCGCTTGGAAAACCATTTTTAAAAGCATATTCTTGACCCTTTTTAGATTGAAGTTACTTCAAAAGCCTTCACATGGACTTCCTTTGAGAGTATCATTCTTTGAAGTCTCAGCAGGAAGTCCATCAGCCCCAGGTCAGTTTGATTCCTTTTCATGTCAGAGGGATCAGATTTTAATCTCAGATGCAACCTGCTGCACCGTTTGCTTCAGCAACCTTGAGACATGAGTGGGCTCTTAGTAAGTGTTGAAGGGGAACCTAAGTTTCAGAACTCAGAGATTCTGAAATCTGTTGATAAAGAATTTATTTAAGGCCCTAAAGTTTGAACAGTCACCAAATACATTTTAAAAATAAACATGTTCCCTTATGAGTTGAAGAGAACATTTCTTTGTTTTTTTTATCAATGTAAATTTCCAGTTATTGGTAAACATTCAATAGGAGCAGTATACGTTGCTTCCCGCTTGTAGAAGAAAGAGCCCATTGAAAGGCTACAATTGGTAATATATTCATTGCTTTCTCTGAGAAAAGACCGATGTCCTAGAATACAGGAGAATTCAAACCAAATTTCGAGAGGACCATTACAGAGATCTCTTTTTACTGTTGCTGTTATTTTAAAAGTGTCAGCAATTTCCCTATACTTTGATGCTCTTAAAATTTGTCACCGCCTATTCAACTTTCTAGTTTCTGTCACAGCATTCATCAGTGCCAAACCTTCCTCTTCCAAGATACACTGTCTTCCTACTCTTTTTCAGAACTCAAAGCCAAGAGACTATAGAAGTTGCTAGAATATCCTGAAAATTCATTGTTATAAATTCCAATAAAAATTCAAAGCAGTTGCAGAAAAAAGACTGAGCTCACATACCTCTATCTTATTTTTCTATAACCATCGCACCTCATTTTTATTGCTCTAATACAATTATATGCATGACTGAAGCCATAATGTATTTTTTACTTACTCATTTAGTCACAAAACATGTATATGCAAAGCACTGTGGACAATGCAAAGGTTAATAAAATCTGGCCCCTACTCTGGAAGCCCTGCTTAGTCACATTAAAAAAAAAATACAGGAAATGAATTCGGCGTATGAGTAAGCATACCAGCTGGAAGAAAGTAAGTAGTCCGTTTGAGATAGATCATGATTCTCAAACTTGAGTGCTTTAGAGAATTGTTTAGAAATGCAGGTTCCTAGGCCCAATTCATTCAGTAAGCCAGGGCCTCGGAATCAGCATTATTAATGACTACCCCTTTTGAGAACTATTGTGTGCATAGAGGGAGATAACACCTCCAACTGGGAAACAGATGTGAAAAAGAACCAGAAAGACTGGTGAGATATGGACAACTCAGTGTAGAGACATGGACCGCCAAGAAGAAAAATGGCTAAGTGAGGGAATCAGGTAAACAAAGACAATGATCTGCATTTTCCTTACCTTCATCTTTCATTAGATCTGCCGGATCCACCAGAAAACCTTCTCTTGTCTGAAAGACAGAACAGGAGTGTTCGGCTCTCTTGGGAAGCTGGCGATGACCACAATAGCAACATCAGTGGTAGGGAAGACTTGGGATGACAATTATACTTACATTACAGAATCAAAATTAATATTAAAGTCATTTTGCCACCTTTGGTGGATTATCCTTCTTAAACATCCCTTTAAACTGTCAAATTGTATATAAATATTCATATAACTTAAGCATACTCAGTAGATTCTGTTTTTCCCCCCCCCCATCTTCATAATGCCAGAGTATATTGTAGAATTTGAAGGAAACAAAGAGGAACCAGGAAGATGGGAGGAATTGACTAGAGTCCAAGGAAAGGAAACAACAGTCATGCTATCTTTGGCTCCATTTGTGAGATACCAGTTCAGGGTCATAGCTGTGAATGAAGTAGGGAGAAGTCAACCCAGCCAGCCATCAGACCACCATGAAACACCTCCAGCAGGTATGTAGGTTCTCACATCAGTTTTCTAACAAAATATTGTGGAGTCAATTCCGACTCATAGCAACCCTACAGGACAGAGTAGAACTGTCCCATAGGGTTTTCAAGAGCAGCTGATGAATTCAAACTGTCGACATTTTGGTTAGCAGACGAGTTCTTAACCACTGTGTCACCAGGGCTCCAGTTTTGCTCTATCTTTGAATGTGTGAAAAAAATTAAAAGATTGAGAGAGTGGTGTAGGATTTTAAATGTCCCCACATAGAGAGCTTAAACAATTCTGTAAACTAATAACACAAAATATTCAAAGTATAACCCACTGCCTTTGAGTTGATTCTGACTCATAGAGACCCTGTAGGACAGAGTAGAACTGCTCCATAGGCTTTCCAAGGCTGTAAATCTTTGGGGAAGCAGACAACCACATCTTTCCTTCACCAAGCGGTAGGTTCAAGCAATCAACCTTTTGGTTGACAGCCAAGCGCTTTAAGCACTGTGCCACCAGAGCTCTTTACTCAAAGTATATAAAAAAAAAACATAATTATTGCATAAATGTTTGTTAGACAGCGGGGGATTAGAGGGTATTATACGAGCAAGGAAACCCTGGTGGCATAGTGGTTAAGTGCTACAGCTGCTAACCAAGAGGTCGGCAGTTCAAATCCACCAGGCACTCCTTGGAAACTATGGGGCAGTTCTACTCTGCCCTATAGGGTCACTATGGGTCGGAATCGACTCAACGGCAGTGGGGTTTTTTTTTATTTGATACGAGCAAGCATTGCTCTGAGTAATTTCTGATAGCTATCATGTTTAAATTAGATAGCATAAAGTAAGTTCTAAACAGAAGCACAATATCTAGAAAGTCAAGGATTCACCCTTCTGGAATAAATCTTTTGACTCCTTATGGACATCTTGTTACATTTTTAATTTATCTAACACCATTAGTTATTATACATTTAGTGTATCTTTGTATCTCAATATCTAACTAAATTCCCAGTACTTAAAAAAAAATTTTCATCTTAAGAATAACAGAGCTAAAATTTGTGTTATTAAATTGGCACTGGCCATCTATGAGGTCATAGCATATTTTCTTTCTTTTTTTCTGGGTGAAATAAATATGCTAGGATATAATTCTCTTTTTTGGGCAAAGAAGTTGCAAATAGAAGTACTAACTAAATTAAATACTTCTTTTATTTTTGTATAGACTGAATTTAGCACTGGATTCCATTCTTAGCCCTTTCTGATAAAATCGATCCATTGGAATATATTTAATGGCTACATTAACCAGTTGCCTTCAAGTTTTTTTTTTTTTTTCAAGTTAACTCTGATTCATGGCAACCCCATGTGTGTCAGAATAGGACTGTGCTCCATAGAGGTTGTTAATGGCTGTCCCCCCTTCCCCTCACCCCCACCCCACCAAGTAGATTCCAAGCTTTTCTTCCATGTTGCCTCTGAGTGGGCTGGAATTTCTAACCTTTCGGTTAACATCAAAGCTCATTAATCATTACCACAGCTCAGGGACTCCTATGGCTACGTTACATGCTATTTCCTGTCTAATATCTCTTAAAATTGGTTGTTGATATTTATGGATGATATTAAATTTACATGCCTAGAGGCAAATACTTGCAAATACTTTTCTAATGATAATTCCAATAGAAACAGCAACTTTTTAGTTCATAGTGCCTAAGAAAGCAGGTTTTACAAAAGAATATATATTCTTTTGTAAAACCTGCTTGGAAACCCTGGTAGCATAATGGTTAAGAGCTATGGCTGCTAACCAAAAGTTCAGCAGTTCAAGTCCACCAGGTGCTCCTTGGAAACCCTATGGGACAGTTCTACTCTGTCCAGTAGGGTCACTATGAGTCGGACTTGGCTCGACGGCAACAAGTTTGGTTTTTTGGTTTTAGTTTTTCATACATACACACACTTAGACATATCTACTCTTCATTGAGTGTGGATTATGTCAGTCCAGGAATATTACGTTACTCTTTTAAATAAAACAGTTATTTAAAAGCTTTAAATCTATTTTTAGAATCTAGTGCAGATGAAATTAATAAATATCAAAGTTACTCAAAAATCAGTTTTGGGGAGTGGGGTGGAGGATGACATGGTGATTTACCTGTACATTACCATATAATGGGAAAATCATTTTAATGCTTGGAATTTTTCAGCTCCAGACAAGAATCCACAAAACATAAGGGTTCAAGCTTCTCAACCCAAGGAAATGATTATAAAATGGGAGGTAAATATTCCTCAATGTGCTTTGTATTTTTTTTTTTTTTTTCTTTTAGATCTGCATGCTAAGTACAATAATAGAAGACTGTAGTTTTTAAAGAACAACAAAGTAACTTCTGGGGATGAGATGTATTTGTCAGTCACCATCATTAAATATTATAATGATCGTTGTAATTAGAAGGGTCAGTTGTGAAAGAGAGTTTAGCATGGCTACCTGATTTAAGGAAGACAATATAGATTGAAATTATTTGGAATCTATTGCCAGAAGTTTCAGATTTCTAACACTTTTACTACCGATGTCGTAGATGCTGTAGTATTCAAAAAACCCTGAAAACCTTTTTTCTGAATTTCAGAGTATAGTCTCCTAAATATTACCTATATCAAAAAGATGGCCCACAAGTTATAGTCATCATTTATTAAGCACTGTTAGGCATTTTATATACCCATTTCTAGTTCTTAAAACAACCTTGTCAAGAAAGCATCATTCATATCTTGAGCTAGGCATAGAAACTGAGGTCCAGGGTAATTGTTTTGCCTGTCACTGCACAACTAGAAATTAACAAAGTGAGAACTTGAACTTGGATGTCTTTAGACTTCGAAGTCCACCTTTTTCTCTTTACATATTTCAGTAGTGTTATAAATGCATTTTAATCTTTGAATTTCTTATGAAAATTTATATTTGCTCAGAAGATTAATGTTTTTAGAGTTATTTTCAAATTTATTCTGTAGCAGTGGAATTTTTTTTTTTTAAATCTAATTTCTTGGACATATTTCATGAACATTAACATTCATTGACCCACCTTCAATCATTCTGGTTAGTAATAGGTCACCAACATTGAATTCAATGTTGCTTTCTTTGTAAATAGAGTATTTTTTAACTTATGGTAGAATGTACTAATTTATTTCTGCTTCTTATTCCAGATATGATTTGTTATAGAATTTTAGAATGTGTAAAGTTTCCTTTGCTTTTTTCCCTTATTACATAATCTCATGACCTATACCTGAAAAATATTTAGCCAATAATATTCATATCAGCACTAACCCTTTATTTCTATTTCAATGAATCAAGTTTTATAAATTTAAAATGTATAAAACTTGAAAAAAATTGGTAAGGTAACAAACCTAGATATATTAAGGAATGTTATTCCTTCCTTGAATTTTCTGGTTATAAATAGTGGTCATTACAGTGTTCACAAGAATTGTTTAATTTATAGTCTGGAACTATCCATGAGTCTTTTATTCTTTTAGGGAATCTCCATCTTATCCTCTTTAAATTCTATAGAAATTTCTGTACGATAATATAAGTGGTTAGGTATGAGTAAAACTATATAATTATCAAGTCAGTTTTTCAGAGAAGCACAAAATGTTATACTAACATGGACCCATTAATCCTCACCACTCCAAGCTACAGTAGCTCGATGGTATCAGCCTTGTTTCCTATAGAGAAGCTGGGACTCTCAGAGCTTAAGGAGTTTACCCAGATGCCAGGTAGAGTCAGCAATGAAGAGAGGGCAGAAATCTTCAATCCCCTTAGGTGCTCATCTCACCTAAAAGTTCCTCTATTTTTTTTTTTTTTTCCTTTCTTTCCTAAAAGATGCACAAGACTGTCTACTAATGCTCTGTTCCAGGAAGAATGGGACTAAACTAAGAAAGTGTTTATAATTTGTCTTTAAAGAGCAAACAACATATAATTTAGTAATTCAGTAAGTAAAGGAGGAGTGTAGTCAGAGGGATTTGGAACCAGATTGATAGTTACATTCACAATATGTTTCATTTTGTTTCATATTATTGTAAAATGTCAGAAATCTAATAGCTACAGAAACCCTTTCATTACCAAATTTTTATTTTAAAGATTTTTTTTTTTCCAATGGTGTGTGCTTTCAGTATAGGAATGCATGCTTACTAAATGAATGGGTTTAAATTTTTGGTTGGTAACATGGATTCTGAGAAATGTGATCTGGTAATACAAGCCACTGGAAACCATGGTTGTGTAGTGGTTAAGAGTTTGGCTGCTAACCGAAAGGTCGCAGTTCGAATCCTCCAGGCAATCCTTGGAAACCCTATGAGGCAGTTCTACTCTGTCATGTGGGATCACTATTGTGCTCTATGGCAACGGGTTTGGTTTTTTTGGTTTTAATACAAGGCACCAATGAGGCGAGTGGCACTCAGGTGCCATCAATCCGTGGTATGACAATATACCAATAAGAACTAAACAGAGATTTTATTGTGATGCCTTTTCATTAGGTTACTTGGGGAACCTCTGGTTTTCCAAATATGACACAGAAAAACCAAAACAAACCCATCAGAGCTCCCTAACTATCACAAGGGAAGCCATAATTATGCTTACAAGCCTTATCTCACAAAAATAAAGGAATAAGGGGGAAAAAAAGGCAAAAGCCTAGAAAACTTAAGACATCCAGGAAGCACCCCCTAATCTAATGTTCATGTTACACAACAGTGTGGCTCCAGCTCAGGTCTGCTGAGCTTCACACATTTCAAAAGAGACCCACCTTGATGCTAAATGCATTAGAACCAGAACAATGTCTACCTACAAAATCTGGAGGCATAAAAAGTGACTGGTATACCATTAAACAGATAGTAACTGAAGAGTTAAGAACATTCATTCATTGAGTATTATTTTGCATGGATCATCCTGTAGAAAGGGGTTACATGCCAGAAATTTTCCAAATTGACAAGCAGATACTACGGATAAATTACCACATCCACTCAGACATTGACTCACAAAACTATCTAAAAGATAATGGTCAGAGAGACACATTTGTACTAAAACAAAAACAGTTGATCTCCCACAAACGGATTAATAAAGCATTTCAACACTAGGAACGGATTGTCCATTCTTAATTTTGTTGCCGTTCTTGTTTGTTTTTACATTAAGCATAAGTAAATTAAAAGTAACATGTTAAATTTTAACTTAATGGTAGAGCTAGTCTTTTTAGTTCACATTGTCTTCTAAAAGTCATTTTCCATATATTAGGTGGGTTATGAATCACCATATGTTTTCAGTGTCAAAAAATAATAATGCCGTACTCTTCAAAACAACAGCAAAAAAGAGCCCACTGCAAACCTGGTCAGTTAAATAATTTTATAAAAAGGGTTTTTGCTTGACGTTTCCAGTGTTCTTAATCATATGCATTTTATGTTAATTTTGAGCTTCCCTTAACCAAATATTAAATTTCTAATTTCAAAGGCACAACAAAAACCCCACAAATGTTGGGAAATAGAGATTTCTTCAGTCACTTGGTTATATGGCCACAGCCAAGTTTTAACTGCTAAGGGACCTCAGTTTTATTATTTTTATTGCAAGAGGAATAAGAAAATCCACCAACTTTAAAATGGAACTGGAAACTCTCATGGTGTAGTGGTTAAAAGCTACACTGCTAACCAAAAGTTCGGCAGTTCAAATCTAGCAGATGCTCCTTGGAAACTCAATGAGACAGCTCTACTCTGTCCTATAGGGTTGTTATGAGTCAGAATCAACTCGATGGCAATGGGTTTGGTTTGGTTGTGGTTTAAAATGACATTAAGGCATTACAGCAAACTATCCAGATTCTAGATCAGTAGTATAACCTTGCTTGGTTCACAGATCTCTTCTGACAGTAGTATAGGCTCTCTTTTTACAAAATTATACACAGAAAGTTTTGCTAACCATTTCATAGGCTTCTCAGATTCTTTGAAGGCCATCCACGGAACTCGTCTAGGGATCCCTAGAAAAGTTGGCCAGTTGCCCTCAAGTTGGTTCTGACTCCTGGTGACCCCATGTGTGTCGGAGCAGAACTGTGCTCCATAGGGCTTTTAATGGCTGATTTTTCAGAAGTAGATCTCCAGGCCTTTTTCTTAGGCACCACTGGGTGAACTTGAACCTCCAGCCATTTGGTTAGCAGCTAAGCACGTTAACCTTTTGCACCACTCAAGGACTCATATATGCCCAAGTTAAGAAACCCTTTTCTAAAAATTCCTTCCTCATGAGCAGCTTTATGGGGAGAGGGAGAGGAGTGTGGTCTTCCTCACTGCTCTGCCCTTGCTCCTTCTGGCCTTCCCTTTTTTGGAGCACTAATTCAAGAACTTGCTGAGGTTGTATTGGTCATTATTGGAAAGCCATAGGCAAAGCACTCCCTCTCTTACTTCAGAAGCCCAGGCACCAAAGAGGCTGGGAATTTAGATAAGCAATTTTTCTTAAAACTATTACCTCTATGATACAATTTATTTTAAAATTTGCCAGAGGGCTTTATCAAATGAAACTATTTTCCTTGGAGAAAAACAGAGTAAATTGAATAATATTATTTGTGCACATATAATATCAGTAGAGGCTGAGGGAATTATAATTACAGATTGGAGTGTGGAACTAAAAGCTTGTGGTTCAATTCATCTTGGCAATTTGAAAGCCTCTGGTGGATTTATATCCATATTATACTAAAAAAAATATTCCGGGCCAAAATTTTCCAACGAATGCAAGTATGAACAATGACTGTGGAAAATCTCACAAGGTTTTTGTTTTGTGTTGTTTTTTTTCTCCCAACTAATTTAAGTAGTCACCTTAGAACAAGCATAGGCTTGAAATCATTTTGCTGATATAGCACTATGCTTTCAACCTAATTCCAAACACACCTCTAATAAGTAGTTTCATAAATTAGATTGAGCCGAGAAGCATTACAAATTTTGGAAGAATACCACATATGACATTATTGAATTGCCCACATACACAGACAAAACTACTGTTTATGTAAGTCAATTTTATGAATTAGAATCACATTTTTAAGTGTATTTTATATAAGTGATTCATTTAAACGCATATCCCCATTTTTGTGAAATTTAACAAATGGTTTAAGTCACATCAACAGTTTTTTGAATTGAAGTATTGCTCAATTAAAAACAAAATGGAAAGAACCAATTTCCTCTGCTAGAAATTCTTCCATTAAATATTCCTTTACTACTATGAAAAGTGGGGGCATTTTCTCTTAAAGAAAGAAACAGAATAGTCAAGGAGCTGAGGAATTGCTTTATTACAGAGAGGAGATACAGCTTCTGGGCATTACAGTATAAACATGCATATTCTCCAAAAATACAGTTTTACTTATTCCTGTAATGGAGGGGAGATGGAGAAGAATGGAGCCATATGGAGAAAAGAGTCCTACCTGAAAAGCTGTAGGGAAATCTCACAACCATGGAATTCATGTCCATGCCCTTCATAAACCTGCCAATTCTTTGGGAGTGGAAATGTAGAATAGACAGGAAAGCATTAATAAAAGTTAAAACCCTCTGTGTAATTTCTTAGTGGATTCCTTCGTATATGATTGAACCCAAGGGTATAATCCAGGCGTCTAATGTGTGCACTTCTCGATACTTAGGGAAGTAGGGGATTAAGTTTCAAAACGAAGCTTACAGAATGACAAAATTTTTCACAATTGTTTCTAAACCAAAGAGGGGGATTTGAAATCCCCCAAGAAACGCTCCTGTATTGCAGTGTTTCCTATGCCACATAGAAAGTTCAGATTTCTGGGTAGTAATCCTGTGATTCCAGTTCATTGGGTGGGATGGGGCCTGGACATGTGTGGGATCACATCCACATCATGTGATCATGAGGCAGACAATCAGTCAACGCCACAAGACACACAGATCTATGGCTGGGATGAAATATCAGGTCAGTTGTTGCCACCATCTAGCAGCACGTATCTGTGCTCACACCGCATGTGTCTTGCCTTCTCTTTTAGCCTTTGAAATCCATGGAGCAGAATGGACCAGGACTGGAGTACAGAGTGACCTGGAAGCCACAAGGAGCCCCAGTGGAATGGGAAGAAGAAACAGTCACAAACCACACCTTGCGGGTGATGACGCCTACTGTCTATGCTCCATATGATGTTCAAGTCCAAGCCATCAATCAACTGGGCTCAGGGCCTGAGCCTCATTCAGTGACTCTCTATTCTGGAGAAGACTGTAAGTGATGCACTTGAAAGTCCTAACCACTCCAATAACAGTTCATCTCAAGATATTTTTCTGTGGTCAACAGACATTTTTGAGCACCTACTGCATGCAAAGAAGATAGACTAACTGTAGCAGATAAAAGAAACTTAACACTTGGTTCCTACCTTAGGGTTGACTGAAGGACATTTGTTTGGTATAGAGTACTAAGGAAATTTTGTGAGATTTTCAATTTTATTCAGTTTCCAGAAAGATAGAGCCACTTCTGTATTGAAAATTGAGGACCTGGAATCATCAGTGTAATCAGTTAAGCAGCACAACTGTCCTAACATCTTTAATTGTGTCTGTCCTTACTTGTCAAGGAGCTCCTAACCGCCCACTGCCTGCTGCTGTGCCCTGGGCCTCAGTTACATGTCTGAAGCCCTCCCAACACAGAAAAGATACAGACTTAGACTTATATATGGAATTTCATACACACACACAGACATACACACACGTAGCCACAGCCTTGCAGTACTGGTTGATATCATATTATTAAACACTGATTCCAAAAATAACTGCTATGAATGCAAAAGGATTATTGGAAAAAGGAAAGATGCTGAACTCCAAATAACTATACATTAGAGCTTATTTTCATTGGTTCTTCTAGCACACACAGTAATATTTTCGTAGAAGAATAGGAGCAAGTCGAGAATGAGAAATGACCAACTCTGTATTCACTCATTGTTCCATTTCTTCTATCCCAATAAAAAGACACAGGGCATATCAACTGTGTACTAAAATATCCATCTAGGCTGCTCTGTGTTTGGCTTACTCTCCTGTAGTAAGCTCCCCTATAGCATAAGGATGATAATGTTATCACTTCATAGGATTGTTCTAAGGAGATATGAGCTGATACAGATAAGTCTCTTAAGCAGTGCCTGACACAGAGCACATGCTCAATTCATGCTATCTGTTATTAATGTTTGAATTTCCAAGAAATTTTATTTGTATTACTAGTCTAGTTCACTTGCTTCCAAAGGCAAGATACCCACAGAATATTTCATTGGCCATGGTTCTAAGTTTCCAGTTATATTTGCCCATATTGTGGCCATCTGGGGAGCTGCATTTCTGATGTGGTACAGGCCATATTCTTCTGGAAACCTCAATGGGCTAAGAAACTCTTCCATAATGAGAACCTCTCTTGGTTCCATTCGGAATTGGTTTTATGAAAGGTTTTACCCCAGATTAAACATTATGAAAATGATCTTTGGTGCAGGACACAAGTCATCACACTTAGAGTTTATTAAAAACTAATCAATCTTATGTAATTAACAGATCCGGATACGGCTCCAGTCATTCACAGAGTGGATGTTATAAACAGCACTGTAGTTAAAGTTACCTGGTCAACCATTCCAAAGGACAGAGTACATGGACGTCTAAAAGGCTATCAGGTTTTTAACATATTTTTTTTTTCTTCTTCTCATTGTCGAATTAGTGTATTTCCTGCAAATAAGAACTAGTTTCAGAAGAACCTGCCACACTGGTTGATATGTTAAAGCCTTTCTATTTTCCTTGCAGATCAGTTGGTGGAAAACAAAAAGTCTGTTGGATGGAAGAACACATCCCAAAGAAGTAAACATTCTAAGATTTTTAGGACCAAGAAACTATGGAATGGTTCCTTCCTTAGATGCGTTCAGTGAATTTCACTTAACAGTCTTAGCCTATAATTCCAAAGGAGCTGGTCCAGAAAGTGAGCCTTATATTTTTCAAACACCTGAAGGAGGTAAGAGAATAACAATGTAGAATAATGCCAACAATAGAAATTATCCAATGGCCAAATAAAACATTTCCTTATTATTAATTAAAATGTACTTGACATCAATTACCTTTTCAATTTTTATAAACATTTTTCATCTAATAGGAATTTTTTTTTTTAAGAAAGTCACCAACTTATGAGTGTTTATAATTGGTCTTGTGTTTTCTAGTACCTGAACAGCCAACTTTTCTCAAGGTCATCAAGGTTGATAAAGACACTGCCACTTTATCCTGGGGACTGCCTAATAAGTTGAATGGAAACTTAACTGGCTATCTATTACAATACCAGATAAGTAAGTAGAGATTTGAATTGGAGTTAGCCAATTAAAATATTTTACTTTTGGGTTGAGTATTTGGTTTGCTATGCTGGGAGTCTAGTGATCACTTAAGGCCATGATTTGTAGTCTGGCCTACTTCCATCTAGCGCCAACCAACCAACCAACCAACCAACCAACCAACCAACCAACCAACCAACCAACCAACCAACCAACCAACCAACCAACCAAACGATTGCCATTGAGGCAACTCCAACTCATGGCAATCACAAGTGTGTCAGAATAGAACTGTGCTCCAGAGGATTTTCCGTGGCTGTTTTCTTGTAAGCAGATGCCAGGCCTTTCTTCTTAGGCTCCTCTGGGTGGACTTGAGCCTCCAACCTTACAGTTAGTAGCCAAGGGTGTTAACTATTTGCACCACCCGAGGACTCCTTCTTCTAGCCAGTGGTCTGTAAACTCTGATTTGCAGGCCAAGTCCTCAGCTTGCTGCTTGTTTTTATAAATAAACTTGTATTGGATCACAGCCCTGTCCATTCACTTAGGTATTGTCTATAGCTGCTTCTCATTACAATGGCAGAGTTGGGTATTTAGATCACAGACCGCATGGGCCACAAAGGCTAAAACTTTCTTGACCCCATTTCTAGGAGAAAAGAAAGGACGTGCCAATCAGTACCAGGAAACATGACTTTAATATTTATAGATAAGAGGCCTTCAGGATTAAGGAATATGCCAAAGAGCACAGAGTTAAAAAGTGATGTCGTGGTGATCCAAAGCTAGCCTAACTCCATGGTGCCGCACACAAAATGTCTATACTGCGCTGCCTCTTCTGCATCTAACGCGTGCTTCCAGTCTCAACCTCTAAATATCCTTCTGTCTGTAGAATCCTCTATTGGTGGCCTGTAAGAGGACTAATGAGTTGTCTCTGGACCATTGCTCAGTATACACTGCCCACATTCTGCAATTCCAGTAGGTTGAAAACAACACGATTAGAAAAAATTAGGTCATTTTTAATCATAGCACCTCCATCTCTAATAGTCTACTCAGCTAAGCATCATCTCAAAATGGAGATGAGGGAACTGAAGTCATAGAAAAATTTACTAACAGTTCCACCCTGGAATTTTTAAACTCTGAGGATATGAATACCTAAGCAGTCAAAACACTAGGTCTACAGAGGCCCAGTCTACACAACTTGCAAAAGCCACCTTGATCATAGTCCTAATATGCCACACCAGTTAAAGATTTGCAGAAATCCAGGCCAGGTGCTACTCAAAAATGCCGTTTCTACTGGGATTATGAGCTTGTGATATCCTCTGCTGAGTGGGGAATATATGTTCAAATAGATAATAGACATAATCCCAGAAGAAATAGCATTTTGAGATTTTTGAGTGCTTGCTATGTAGCAAGATGAGTACTAAGCATTCTTCCTGCACATTATATCATTAAAATAAGAAAACTATGAAGCATGTACTGTCCCTAATTCATGGAGGAGGAAACTGAGACATGTAGAGTATGTTTGGCCAGAGTTCCACAGTAAAATCAGTGCTAAGCAAGGTTTTGAACACAGGTCAGTCTCTTTCTAGGCACTGAGCTCCTAAGCCTACACCATTCCATGAACTGCTTTTCAAAAACGTGCAAAGTATTAAAGAAATGGGGCCTTGGTGGTGCAGTGGTTAAAAGCTCAGCTGCTAACCAAAAGGTTGGCAGTTCGAATCTACCAGTTACTCTTTGGGAACCCTATGGAGCAGCTCTACTCTGACTTATAGGGTCACTATGAGTCGGAATTGACTCAACGGCAATAGTTTTTTGTTTTTTTTTTTGGTTTATTGAAGAAATATTGGAGATTTTTTTAATGTCCATTTGTTTGATAAGGATATGCCTTTTCCTTATCACAACAATAAGAAAGTCAACACTAGTTAAACTCCAGCCCTCATATTTATCTGTATGTAAGATTTAAATTTAGAACATGGAGAGAGGAAGCTAAAATATTAACAGTTGTAGTGATTATTGTACTGCTCTATACATGGAATTTTAGAAAATAATAATTATGTACAATTTTGCTATTATTATTATTGTGTGAATGTTTAGGTATTTTGCCCTTTTTTGTTGCTATTATATATTCTAAATAGTTGTTTGTGTATATGAGGACTCTATGTATATACTTTTCTGAATTCTTATATTAATATGATTGCGGTAGTTGTTCAATTGATTCCTTGGTGTTTTACAGGTATGCCCTGAAATAATCTATAAGCAGTGATAATTTTACTGGCTTCTTTCCAATATTTGGATCTTTAGTTTCTTTCACAGGTCTAATTGCACTGTATAGAGCAAGGAAGGCATTTTTATGTTAATAATAAATACAATTTTCTCTTTGACCTTGTGTGGTGTCACGGACTAAGGGTCAAGAGAATTTTTTTCTAATCCTTTTCTTGCCTGCATGGCCTTGGGCAAATCATTGTATCTCTTGCACTATTTCTATAGTAACCATTGCGCAAATCTCATGTCCTTGCTGGGCTGTAAATTCTGTGAGAGCAGCTACTTAATTCACCTTTTTTCACGTAGCCCTTTACACAGTGCTAGCAGACAGTAGATATGTAAAATACTTGGTCCATTCATTTCTTGATTTTCCATATACTGCATACTTATTTGATGACACATATTAAACTAGAAACTGTAGAAGGCACAAATAAATCATTGTCCAAATTATTTCCTCAAAAGGGTAGCAATTAAGTGAAGTGGAAGGTGAAGATATAATAATGGAAGAAAGTCTGTCATTTTAATGGGTATGAGAAAGGTAGAATTTGGGGTCCAGTAAGAACATGGGCTCTGGAATCAAAAGGCTGTAGTTTGGATTCAAATCTCAATTTACCAATTATTAATATTGCTAGGGAATCCCTGGTGGTGTAGTGGTTAAGAGCTATGGCTGCTAACCAAAAGGTGGGCAGTTTGAATCTACCATGTGCTCCTCAGAAACTGTAAGGGGCAGTTCTACTCTGTCCTATAGGGTCGCTATGAGTCAGAATCGACTGGACGGCAATGGGTAATGGGTTTTGAATATTGCTAGATGTGGGGAAAGTGTTAAATCTTGGTAGACTTCAGTTTCCCCATTTATAATAAGGGCATTATAATTTAATCTACCTCATAGAATTAAATGAGTTGATGCATATAAATAAGTTAGAGCCTTGCATACCACAGGCATAAGGAGAAGCAAAAACAAGGAAAGAGACAATGTAACTTGAATTGTTAAGTACTATGAAATTGGAAACATTGTGGCTCATGTTTATTTCTTTAGTAAATGACACCTATGAGATTGGAGAATTAAATGATATCAACATTACCACTCCATCAAAGCCCATCTGGCATCTCTCGAACCTCAATGCAACTACCAAGTACAAATTCTACTTGAGGGCTTGTACATCAAAGGGCTGTGGAAAACCAGTCACTGAGGAAAGTTCCACGTTAGGAGAAGAGAGTAAGTGGTTTCTGCATGCCTTCTCTTTTTAAACAATTTTCCTGAAAGGAGCATGCCATGTTAGACACTGTAAATTAGAAATTATTGTGATCCAAATCTGCCTGACCTTTTGTTTTCCACTGATTTTAATTCAGAATTTATTTATCTTGTTTGTAAAGTTCATATTGACTCAATTTATGGATTTCTACAGAATAGCAATCAATCCATAGTCTTAGTACATATAAGATCAGGAACTATAATTTTACTTAATTAAAATAGAAGGACATAAAATCATAAAGGTATTCACAAGGTTAGTAGAGGCATATTTTTCTTTTGGAAATGTTTCCATAGAGAAAAATATTTATCTCTTGCCTTGGAAGACATTTTGCAACACTCGTCCAATAAATCTTACTTCCGTGCCTTGTCTCATTTATACATTGATTCATATATAAATTTTATTTTACTCTTGGGTGGTTGCTGCCAAATAATGGCTTCAAAACAGTCCCTAAATCTATGTTTTCCTTTTTAAAAATTTTCCTGATCCAATTGCACTTTTCCAATTTTTTTTTTTAACCTTATATCCATTTCCCTTCCCACATTATTTCTTCAGTTACAGATTTTAGCAGCATCCTTGCTAACCTTTTTATGATCACAATAGGAAGTCAACGGAAAACTAAGAAGGTAGAGGGAGAAAGGGAAATGGATCAGAGAAATTGATGTAACTAATCAATGGATAAAGGGGGTCACGTGTTTTGTTTAGGCTGGTCAGGTATGGGAGGCTAAGTAAGGGAAGAAGGGAATGGAGATGATGGAAGGGAAATAGAAAGGATCATTTATTTATCATGTGTTGTGTGTCAGACACAGTTCTGGATGTTCTTCAAAACTGTAGATGAGAGAAAAGGTAGAATCAATGGAAGAAACACCAGGAAGAGGAAATAATAATAAAGAGAAAATTTAAGTTGTCCATCTTTTGTTAATGTTGCATCTAAAAATATAGGTTTGTCAATCCATGTGTTTGTGCGTGAATAGTTATGTTCTGACCTTCATTGTCAGTGTACTTGTTCCTTCCTCATTGTTTCTATTTTATCTAAATAATAAATGGTTTTTGTTTTTCTCATACTCCCTAAACACTCATAACTTCCTTCAATGGGAAAAATATAAATATTCAAATAATTTCTCAAGAAAATTACTTCCAAAGTTGAACTGAGCATCAAGTGAGATGAAGAGCTAATTTATCCACTCATACAAGTTAGATGTAAAGATGGTGATTGAACAATTCCTAGTAATTAAAAAAAATTCTAATTCTCAGATGTTTAAAATTGGCATCAAGTGTTCAATATGAAGGAGACAAATCAGGATAGTAGTAATATAAATACACAACTTCCATATTTTTAAAATAAACTTTAAGGCATGGAGATGGTTGCTATTTTGGTAGAACCAAGACCATTGTATGCATGAGAAATGCTAGTCCCATTTTGCCCATTTGCAGCACATAAGAACAGAAGATTCACAACCTTTCTTACAATAGGTACACATTCTAATATAAATGTTGTAAAATTTGATTCTGGTTGCCTTCATGCTTGACAAATTGTTTTTAGAGGATGGAAAATGCTGTTTGTATGATTTTATAAACAAGGCTGTATCTTTTCTGCAAACTAAAGATGTAACTTTATTCATTTGAGTGTCTTCAAGTAAATGTCTTCTCTGTCTTAGATGCTGGTAATTTGAAAATGTTTCTTACTGGTGTGTTTGTGCTCTTTTTCAGGAATCTACATTTTCAGTATTCTACCTACTGCCCCTTTCCCAGTTGATACTGATTTCTCTTCTATAGGCTTGTCTTCCCCTCATTTATACAGAAGAATCTATAATCTGTTTTCCCACTGGGTTTCTCCATGATCTTTGAAAAGAGAAAAAATACATATATTTTAATTGAGGAGATGCATCTTGTTATCATTAAACACTCTGAAAATGTTAACTTTGGTGCAAACTGGAGTCTCTTACTGTATGTCTTTCTTCTCCCAGCCCTGCCTTGCTGACACACTTTAACATTATTGTATTTATTCAAAGGATGAGATTTAGTAGACAAGCATTTTTTTCCCCTGGTTATTTTCTGATAGTTGGTCCAATTTTAAGATGGTTCACATTCCGTAATGAACAAGAGAAAAAAAGATGGAGTTGAACAGAAATATTCTTTTGTGTGTGTGTCATTAGCAGTTTGAATAAAATACTTGCTTTCCTCAATATTTTTTAAAGCTACACTCCTTAAAGATTACTAATATTTCTGTCTTTCAAGGTCAAAATTAATTGCATCTCTATTTCATTGGTACTCAATCTTGAAGGCTTTGCTCAACTAATATAACTCTGGCCTTCTTTCTCCTGTGGTGCCATTTTTCAATGATGCCCTTTTATTACTCAGTAACTATATATTCAATTTTTACTCTATGGTAAGAAATTATAACTAAATTTAAAACAGGTTTCATAACTTCTTATATTCTTGGCAAGGAATATGTTTATTTTCACGTACAAATTAGTAACACTTTCTGCTTTATGTTTACTGTATTGCATTGATTCCTAGCAAAATCATGGATCAAATGCAAAAATATGTATATTTTAATTCAACTTGACTCATGTTTACTACTCTGATATTCTGCCATTAACATAATGATATGTTGGTATTTTTTGAAAAGTGGTAATGTCTCACACCATCTCAAAATCTTAGTGAAATCCATTTAATTCAAATGCACCTATAGACATGTACTTTATGTCTCTTAAGTTTCTACAAATATCAGATATTTAATATATGACCATATCACGATGCTATTCCATCATACGTATGGAGGAGAACAAGGCAAAAAGAATTAATATATAGTTAATTAGGATTATGTCACATGTTGTCAGTTATAAGCCAAAATGACCATACTGAGTTTCCCACTTGGTTAGTAAAAATCAAAATTGTGTTTTTTTAAGTCTGTATTGGGTTTTGAACAATTTAAGTGATGAGGCAAATTTATAGCACTATTTTCTCACTTAAGAAATACGTTCATCTTAAAGTGGCATTAACTGAATTTATTTCATTTACTCAGTTTTAGCATGTTATTAAAAATACACCATGCAATGTTATGATTTTCTTGATCTCTCTAAATTCAAGAACTCTTTGAGAAAAAATGCTACAAGTGGTTTTCTTACTCATCTCAAATAACAATGTTTTTACTTTTCATCTCCTGTTTCAGTGATTACAGTTCATATGATTTAACTGTGTACATTTTATAGGTAAAAGTATCGGGAAGATATCAGAAGGAGTAAATCATACTCAAAAGATTCACCCAATAGAGGTGTCTGAGTCGGGAGCTGAACATATAGTTCGCCTATCGACTAAGAATTGGGTTGATAACAATAGCATTTTTGAAGATGTAATTGAGACAAGAGGGAGAGGTGAGAAATGAGATTATATTTGGTGCAATCAGAGACAAATCCAGTGTTCTGTAGATTATTTCATTGTATTTATTTCCAATATTACGGATAAAACTACGGAGCACATTTGTTTTGTCATAGCATTCTCAAATTAGCACAATGAAAAATGTTCCACAGTGCTCCGACTTACCACTTGTTATTTTCACCAGGGTGGCTGCCTAAAAATACTATCTCCTGCTAATTAACACATGTTAATAACACAAATTAAAAGGAAAACAAAAACCACAGAGGCTCTATGGCAATCTGCATCTAAATAAGGCAGTTCTGCTTTTGCTTCCTCTCTGCTACTTCTGTATTTAACCTGATCTGCATCCACTATCCTTCTTTGATTTTCATCCACAGAATCAAACGCAACTTAAGAAGACCCTTTCTAAAGAAAGAAGGAATGCTGTATCAGTATTTCCCCCAATGAAATGCCCCTCAAATCACCTACCCTCTGGGGTTGCTCAAAGGAAAAGTGAAATTGATACTCTTTGATAATTTTTAAAAATGATGTCTGATTTTCCTGGTGCAAAATCTCAAAGACTGTTTTCTAGTGTCCAATGTTGTGACTTCTCTCTGTGCAACAGAATATGCTGGTTTATATGACGACATCTCCACTCAAGGCTGGTTTATTGGACTGATGTGCGCCATAGCTCTTCTGACGCTAATCTTGTTAACGGTTTGCTTTGTGAGGAGGAACAAAGGTGGAAAGTACTCAGGTAAAGCTGTTACAGAATTACAGAGTTACAGAAAATGTGGATTTCCACTTCATTAAGTAGTATTTTCTGGGAGGCATTCTTCAGAGACATCTTTTATTTCTATTCTTTAATTTCACATTTAAGTCAAATTTATATTAGGAAATTAGACATAGAATTTACAGAGAAGAAAAAATTTCTTTTCTTTTCTTTTTTAGCAAAATGTATGGTCTAGGAGCCCTGGTGATGCAGTGATTAAGAGCTCGGCTGCTAACCAAAAGCTTGGCAGTTTGAACCCACCAGGCACTGCTCGGAAACCCTGTGGGGCAGCTCTTTTCTGTCCCATAGGGTTGCTATGAGTTGAAATCGACTTGAAGGCAGTGGGTACATGTATGGTCTAGAATATTATCTCCAGGTGGTTACTTGTTTTCCAGTTCCTAGTACTTAAAATAGGCTCTATTTTAAGCCTATTTGCAGTGCTGGCAATGCTTCCATCTTCTTTTTTCTGTTTTAAAATATAAGAGGTGTTTAGGAGACATGTTACTAAGTTTTAGTGTCTTAGAAAAAAAGACATCCTTACCATGTCTCTATATACTTACATGACCCAAAGGTTTTTTGTATGACTGTATTCTACAGTGTTGACTCTACCAGTCAACTTGGTTAAAGTTAACCCTTGTTGGGAATACACCTCTTATTAGCATTACATATCTTTACACTGCCTCTTGAATGAATATGTAAGATAGAAACAAAATCCACCCTGTTGTTAATATGGGATGGTTAAGCCCTCGGCTGCTAACCAAAAGGTTGATGGTTCAAACCCACCAGAGGCACCACGGAAGAAAAGACCTGGTGATCTGCTCTCCTAAAGATCACAGTCTCAGAAGCTCTGTGGGGCAGTTCTACTCTGTCATATAGGGTTTCTTGACAGCACCTAAGAACAACAATAACAACATTATTAAAGTAATGGTTGGCTTTACTTCAATATTTAATTTCCAAATGTATTTTGTCTTTTTTCAAATATACCAAAGGAAAAACCCAAACCCATTGCTGTCGAGTTGATTCCAACTCCAAATATACATATTGCAATATTATTATTTGCTTAGTATTCATGATGTCTTTATATAGGACAGGAAATATAGGTCCTGCTGCTATTAATTTGCTGATGTTCAGATTGGTGAGTTCTTATTGCCTTATGTTTCATCCAGCAAATATTTATAGGAACCCGCCATGTATACAGAGCTACCATTAGCATAATTCCTAAATTTTTCTACAACTATAGGAATAATTTATTCAGTTATGTATTTTACACTTTCCTGTGAAGACTGAATTATTATGGATTAGGTTTTCAAAGACTAATGGATATTCTAAGTAATGAATTAGAAACTTTTAAGAGATAAAGCATTTCCCTTTGAGTATGCCCAACAAATAGTCATTTGCAAAGTAAAACCCTAACCACATTCTACCAAAAAAGCTTCCCCAAATCGTGCCCATAAAGAAACAAAATCAGCATTTCATATTCCAGAAAATCTAAGAGAATCTCCTAAGGTCTCTGGTCTTAGTGAGAAGTACCGTGGTAAAACGATGGTATCTCCTCAGGTAAAGAAAGATTTTTATCTGAGTTTTCCCAGTGAAATGAAGCAAGGCCCTTCTTGTCCTCCATAGCATTGTTTAGAATAACTCAAATTTTAAAATGTCACTATGGTCCTGAATATTTTGATTACCGAGGTAACACTGAGTAACGGAGTATCACCAAATGATTGATTGTTTTACTCTCTTTAGCTTCATGATGTAGATCTGCTATGAACCTCTGATACCTTCAAAAAGCTTTGGATAGTAAAATAAATGTTTAGTAATTTGATCTTCATTAAGAGACCTTAACCAACTTTGACCCCTTCCATAAGGCTTATTGCCCACATGATATTGAGTAGTCACGTGAAGTTTGGCAACGTGCGGAAACTCTGACAACAAATAAGTAGACCCCAGAAAACCTATTTTCTGAAAGAAAACTTGCCTCACTGGTATTAAGAAAAAACAAACAAACAAACAAACAAAAAAATGTTTTTAGCGATTATCCATCTCCCAACAGCACTGGTTAAATACCTTTAAAAATTCTTTGTATTCCTTTTTCTTTTTCCTTTTAGTGAAAGAAAAGGAAGATTTGCACCCAGATTCAGAAGTTCAGTCAGTAAAAGATGAAACCTTTGGTGAATACAGGTAAACATAAGGTTCCATGTTCAAACACATCAAAACACATATTCTTCAGGTGACAAGATCAAAGGGCAAGGTAGTATTTATTCTTAAAACAAAGGTTACTATATTGTAATGCACTTGTAAAGAATAGCTTGAAAAAGTAAGGCCTACTTGAAGCCTTAACAACAGAATTTCTGTTTGTGGGGTGAGGGTGTGCTTAAGAGCCAGCGTCGCGATAGAAGTGTGTGTTAGGAGACTTTTCCTCAAGCTGTATGGGTAAGGCAAGGACTCAATTTTATTTTGACTGAATTTCTGGAGTGATTAAATCATGTTGAAGCCACTTTTCAGCATGGCCGTTATGAACTCAGGTTGTATCCAGTTTACATCCACAAACACATATTGTATGTACCTACTGTGTGCATCTACAAACATAAGTGAGTTACAGATCCTGTCCTCAAGATATACCTAGCCTGCAGAGGGGAGAAAAAAGGAATAAACCAAACCCAAACGCCATTGCCATCATGCTGATGCCAACTCAGGGCGATCCCCCAAGTTTCCGAGTAGAAGGCACTCCGTAGGGTCTTCAGTGGCTGATTTTTTTCAGAGGTAGATTATCAGGACTTTCTTCTGTGGGGCTGCTGGGTTGATCAAACCGCCAACCGTAGAGTTAGTAGCCATGCACAAACCATTCGTGCCACCCAAGCACCTCTGTACAGGAATATTTTTATTATTATTAGGTACCATTGAGTCAATTCTGTCTCTTAGTGACCCTAGATGGCAGAGTAGAACTGCCCTATGGGGTTTTCTAGGCTGTAATCTTTATTTATTTATTTTTAATCTTTATGGGAGCAGATCACCAGGTCTTTCTCCTGCAGAGCTGCTAGGTGGGTTCGAACCACCAACCTTTTGGTTAGCAGCCAAGCACTTAGCCATTTTGCCACCAGGCCTCCTGTAAATGGAAATAACTGTAATTAACCAAATAGACTAAGACAGAAAAAAGGAGAGCAACTATGTCTGCCCAGGAGTGATTCTGGAAAGAGATCACCCCCCAAAAGATAAGCCAGAACTTAAAGGATGAGAAAGATTCTCAAGTGCAAAAAAAAAGTTACTCTTAACTGATGAGCAGAGGGTATTAAAGTGTGCCATACATTTGAGAAATAAGCAAGAAATCTAGCATGAGGTCGATAGCTCTTGAGGAACTGTGGAACCTCTCACTCACCGTTTTTCTTCCCCATCTTAGCCTTTCCACCACCCTCTCTAGTTCTTAGCTCTTCTTGCTTGGGATGCCATCATTGTCCTTGTTTTTCTTGCTTCTACTCAATCGGTACACTCTTTTTATGTTTTTATATTTCTTGAGAAGTCACATTAAATCCATTCCAGAGGAAGCATTAAAGGGAAGAAAAAAGAAAGAAAATTGAAACTTTACTCATTACTGTTGTATTAATTACCAATTCCTTCATAACCATTACCCCAATACTCAGTGGCTTAAAGCAACAAACATGTACTATCTCACAGTCTCTGTGGGTTAGGAATCACAGCAGAGCTTCGCTGCATGCCTGCCTCTGGCTCAAGGTCTCTCATGAGGCTTCAGTAGCATTTTGGCCAGGGCTGTGGTCTTACCTAAAGGCTCAGCTGAAGCACAAGCCACGTCCTAGTTCAAGCATATGGGTGATACCAGGATTCAACTTCATGCAAGGTACTGAACTAAGGACTCACGGGCTATTGGCCAGAGACCATCCATAGTTTCTTACCATGTGGACGGACCCATACAGCAGTTTTCGAAGCAGCAGCTGGCTTCCTTCGCTGTGATTGAGCGAGAAAGAGCACTGAATTTGGAAACGCTAGTCTTTTTAACCTCATCTTGGAAGTGATATCCCATCACTTCTGTCATATTCTATAGAAACGAGTCAATAAGTTCAGTCAACACTCAAAAGGAGGAGATTATGGAGGGGTTTGATTTCCATGAGGAAGAGATCACTGATGGCATGTGATAACTGCTTAATGTACTTTTGGAAGATAAATATTATTAATTCAATTTTATACATGAGAAACTAAGAAAACACTTTCTCCAAAAGCTTATATATAGCAGTGAATGGAGCTCGACTAGAATCCAAGGCTCTCATTCCCTCATACTGTGCTGCTTCTTTAAAAAAATAGGTGAAACCAATCCCCCTCACTAGCTTAACAAGTCATCCCTTTGTAGTAGTTAATATACTTTCCAACCTCTTTCTGGACCCAGTTACTGCATCAGTCAGGATACAACTCCAAAATGTTTTTTTCTTCCACTTGGAAGTGACACATGTTATCCTTGCTCACTTTTCTTTGACCAAATGAAGTCACATGGTTGATTGCATAACTCAAAGTGGTCAGGGATATGCCATGCTGCCAAATTTCCAGAAAACTGAGAGCTGGACGTATTTGACAAACAGCACTCATGACTAACACAAATGATAAAGTGATATTCTTATTTTGGAGTCCTGGTGGTGCAGTGGTTAAGAGCTATGGTGAGCTATAGCAAACTACAGCTGCTAATCAAAGTGTCAGCGGTTTGAATCCACCAATTGCTCCTTGGAAACCCTAATGGCCAGTTCTACTGTGTCCTATAGGGTTGCTATGAGTTGGAATTGACTTCACAGCAACAGGTTTGATTTTTGTTTGTTCGTTTTATTCCTATTTTAATTATATTTTCCCCAAATTCTTCCTTACTCAAATTTTATAAAATTATTTAATTTGGTATACAGCTTTGTAGTATTAGTTGGTACTTCCAAAACAAAATCGTGATCAGGAATTTAGAAGACCATATCATTTTATAGACATTTTATTTACTCAGAATTTCTTTTGTTGAAGATTAAAACCCAACTCATGTAAGTATTTATGCTATTAAACTGCCAGCCCTTTCTTTTTCTTTTCCTTAAAAAAAACCTGAGGTAGTAAACAATATTAGAAAAAGTTCTTGGGTTGCAAACAACAGAATTAAATTGATAACCTGAACAAAAGAGACATTTTTAGAAGGCTATGAGGGAGCTTAAAGGACCCCTGGTGGTACAATGCTTAGTTAAGTGCTCGGCTGCTAACTGAAAGGTCAGTGGTTCGAACCTACCAGCAGCAATGTGACACAAGAAAAAGGGCTTGGTGATCTGCTTCCGTAAAGATTACAGCCTGGGAAATTCTGTGGGGGCAGTTCTCTGTCACGTGGGACTGCTATGAATTGGAATCAACTTGACGGCACCTAAAAACAATGTTAGGGAACTTAACAGGATCAAAGGTAAGGCCAGGAGATCAAGACTTGGGGACATGGAGCTCCAAAAGTCTATGAAAGCAAAGAGAACTGCGTTCATCCTCTTTCTATGTCACTGGTTGAGCTTCTCCATATATCCCACAAAATCTTCCCTTAAAATTCACACCAGTGATGTGAATAACAGAAAAGAGTTTCTCAGTTACGCAGAATGGTACAATCTGGTTCTGACTTTTCAAATGCGTATTTGTGGAAATGCTGTTTGGGGTTTATTTCTCCATCTTCAGTGCTAATATGAATGTCCTGAAAATTATAAGTCCTATTAGCACTTGAGTCTTGCTTTATAAAAATACCTATTATTAGATTTTGTTGAACTATTCTTTTTTGTTTTCTAGTGACAGTGACGAAAAACCTCTCAAAGGAAGCCTTCGGTCCCTCAACAGGGATATCCAGGTCACAGAAAGTGCTGACAGCTTAGTGGAGTACGGAGAAGGAGACCACGGTCTGTTCAATGAAGACGGATCATTCATTGGCGCTTACACTGGATCTAAGGAGAAAGGATCTGTTGAAAGCAATGGAAGTTCTACTGCAACATTTCCACTCCGGGCATAAACACAACACATGCCAACAATACTGATGGTTCACACCAACCTTCCATATGTATCTGTTCAAGGGAGCAAGACCTTTCACATAGGAGTAAAAACATGTAGGCAGAGATTTCATCTAGAATTCAAGCATTCTAGAATTGTGTTGAGAAAAATAGCACTGCCTTGAAAGAATGAAACGCCAAGCACTTCAGGCCTTTTTTTTTTTTTTTCAGGTGCTCAAAATGCAGAACACAAAACAAATCCTGTATTTAGATTCACCTCAGTTGAATCCAAAGTACCCATTCAGTGTACTCCGTATGTACCTGGTTTTCCTCTGCAGCATGTTTGCTTAGGTGTTGCTGCCTTGGGGGCTTTTCTCTGCGTGCACATTTGTACACAGTCTCTGAGAACTTTCTTGGTGACTTTGCTTCAGTAGAGGTTAAAAGATGGTAAGCAAACTGGTTATTTAAAATGTAAAAAGGGTTATGAATGTCTTGTTTAAAACAGTTTACTGAATATATACAGTCTGAAGTTATTATTTAAATTTTGAGTAGCAAGAGTCTTAGGTGAACAAGTGACTAGTATTTATTCAGCTCCTAACTATTTGCCCAGAGATGGTCATGTTTAAACAGAATTATAACTTTTTTTCAGTTTCAATATGGATTTTATATTTCTATTAGTTATGCCATCAACAGACATCTCTCTCTCCCCAGCCTTAGACTAAATTCAGCTGCAAAGGAAGCAGTGGTCAGAAGGTGATCTTTGAAAGAATGGTCATGAAGTGCCCGTTATTCTAGCTACATCTATTTAAACGTCCATTTCTAAATTGACTGCTTTGACCCTTTTTCTGTGTTTATATAATGGTATGCTTGCATATATTTCATGAATGCATTGTACATATTGTGTTAATATTTACACAAGTTAAAATATAGATGTGTTTTATTTTGAAGTGAGAAAAAGAACATTAACAGGCATGTCTGTACAGCTAGAGTATATAGTAAGATATCATTTTTCATCATTACAGAGCTACCACCAATAACACAAGGTTCCAAGACCGAAGACATTGTAAAAAACATTTGGATTTTGTTCTTATTGCTTTTTTTCAACAATCTCAAAATAAGGTATCATATAAATATTGAGGGAAATGTTTTCATATTTTTCAAAAATAAGTTTTTGTTGTTGAGTGTATTCCTACCACAGCCCCAAGAAAGAAAAACTGTTTGCGGTAGAAATTCCTATACATATGTTTGCCTCTATCACACTTCAAACATCTTGAGAGTGGGATTTTTTCTATATTATCCTCTGTCAAAGTCAGTACGAATTTAGAGAACTAATTTCCTGGCATGTGGGCTACTAATCCTTTTAAAATTTTAAATGAAACTTATTCACAAATAATATGAAGACCCACACATACATACCAATAAAATGCAGTGTTCAACCCCTCATTTTATGGAAATATTTTTTTAGTTTTATACTGAAATTCTTATTATGTTTAAGTGAAATTGATGCATGTATTTAACTTGATTTTTTGAACTGTAATTATGGGTGCGAACTGTTAAATCCTCGACTTTGATTTATGTAATCAACTATATTTCTTGGAGGAGCAAAATTAGATGTGTTTATAATGGTCAGTGGAGTAATGCAAGTGGAATATCTAATTGTCCTTTTTAACTTCATGTGTTCTCCAAAATGTGTCAGGAAGAAATGAAAGTCTTATTTAAAACAGTATTTCAAGGGCTCAAGATTTGACCACTCTCATGGAAGTAAGCGTTTCGAAGGGAGAGTGCCATCCTGGTTCACCCCATGTGAGCATAAGGATCCACGTGTCAATCAGTGCAACTTGAGCTTTGTCACCATCTGGTTTCTAAGACACAACTAACTTTTCAGAAGGAAGACTATGATCCCGGTTTGATTTATCCGGGAGGAATTTGTGGTGCTCAGCTACTGATGAGGCCAAGATTGGGACTGCCATTTCTTTTTCTTTGTCATCAACCAAAAGATGGTTTTAAAAGAAGTATGTGGGTTGGAAATAATGTCAAATAAATCTACACCAGGAGCAGATTTATTAGAATTTTTTTTAAATTAGAAGTTAACTCTGAAATACTGAAATGTTTGCTTTTCCTAGACCTCAGTGTTTGCCTTTAGTGATCTGAGAAGCAAGAGTGTCCTGTTCATATTTTCTCAATGGACAGAACTTACATGTATGAAAAATGAGATTAGACTGTGACTGCTTCATGTTATCACTCTCTATTGCCTTTTCTCAATATCACTTGGCTTCTACTGGGAATCTTCAGTGCAGAAGGAATAGGGCCCATGACTTTTCCTGATTTTAATGATCAAATTATTGTTTTGTGAACCAGAGTAAGCTTCAAATTTAAAAAAAAAAAAAAAAGATTCAAATATTTTTAAATGCATTTTGTTCTTTTCCCTCAGCATCTCAATAACAGAGCTCACGATGTTCGATGATGATTATAAATGGATGCTATTTGCAATATGCCCACTAAGTGATAAGGCAGCAGCCAATACCTAGAACTTTATTCTTAATTAACTTTACACTAACTTTCTCTAGTCTATTGTCAATGTTACTTTTATGTCATATATTGTATATAATCTCAAGGATGGTTTGTGAGCATGAGTACCTAAAGAGTTGTCCAGGGTTTGGGAAAATTGAGATCTCTTCCTGGTTCCAGCACTGATTTTGTACACAAAACTTAGACTAGTTGCTTAACCCTTTTGCTTCAAATGGTCTCAACTATAAAGTGCTGACAATGTCCTGGGTTACCTTATCCTTATCACAGGGTTTTCTTTTTTATGAAGACAAATTTGAAAATGATAAAAGCTAAGATGCCTCTTAACTTCATAAATAAATCTTTAATCTAATCATGTATCTAAAAGTCACCCCACCCACAACAACTCAGTTCGTTTTTCCTGTAAACACATAAATATATTTTTATAGAAAAACGAATCTACAGGAAATAAAAGAAATCTGCTGTTCCATGAGCAGTATGATTTGCACATGCCATTGAAAATTATTAATCAGAGGAAAATTAAGCAGGGTCTTTGCTATACAAAAGTGTTTTTCACTAATTTTGCATGCATGTTTACAAGAAAATGTGAATTTGGTGGCTTTATTCTATTGGTGCAAAGGCATCCGATATTTTAGATGTGCCCATGTTTATAAAAATGTAGAGCACAATGAAATTATGCTGGAAGTCTCAAATAATATTTTTTTTTCCTATTTTATACTCATGGAAGAGATAAGCTAAAGAGAGAACAATGAGAAATGTTGGTGTGTTTTTCTAAGCATTTAAACATAATTGCCAATTGAAACCTTAAGTATGTTTACATGTCATTAAGATGTGATTCTTGTAACAATTTAAAACTGATTATAAAGGGATTGGATTTGTAATCTGTGGTAGTGTATATCCTAGTGTTTCTATAGCGAAATAAGTAGGGTTGATCCAAAGCTTACTTTGTTTTATATCATAAATTGTTTGGTAACACTATCAGAAGAGGTAAAGTGTATGTAGAATAGGTTCCCCTAATAAATTTTTGTTTGCTTAGATTAATATTCTTCATAGAACCTTATTAAAATGTGTCTGTATTGTAGATGGTGTTTGTATTATGCTTATGGATATGTAAGGTTTAAAATATTTTCATGAAATTCAACTTTGCAAATAAAGTTCAACTTCATGTACTCTATAAATGTTTGTATTCTTTTCTATTCAGAGAGAAAAACGAGAATTTGTGTATCAACCTTAATTTCGGTTGCCTCTGACACTAGAATATCTATAAATGAAGTATAAATTAATAAAGCACAAATGAGATACAAAGAACATATTCTGATTCCAATGGCTATTTAGGAATAGACCATTTAATATCATCAATATCTATGACATTTAACATGCCAATATATTTTACACTTATGATGCATAAAATTTAAGATGAATGGATATTTATCTGGTTATTTTCAGAAAAATGTAAAAATGTCACCTTTCAAGAAAATGTCAAGAATATTATATTTTAAAATAAGGATAAAAGGCAATTTTGGTTTAGTCCTTGAGAAATGGGACATCCAACCTGACTCAGCAAACAATCTATTGAAAATCATGGTCTTTAAAAAGAACTTTATCTGTAGTGGAGCCCTGGTGGCACAATGGTAAAGAGCTCGGCTGCTAACCGGAAAGGTCGATAATTCACACCCACCAGTCGCTCCTTGGAAACCGTATGGGGCAGTTCTACTCTGCCCTACAGCGTGGCTATGAGTTGGAATTGACTTGATGACAACAGGTTTTTTGGGAAAAGTGCTTTACGTACATTATCACCTTTAGTCAAAACAATCTTTGTTTAATTCAAGACACAGGAAAGTTAAATAACTTTGGTTAAATCTAGAAGTTAAACCTAGAGTTGTCTGACTTTATAGCTTAGGCTCATAATCATTATACTAATATATAACCCCCCCAAAACAAACCTGTTGCCATTAAGTTGATTGCAACTCATAGCAACCCTATAGGACAGAGTACAACTGCCCCACAGGGTTTCCAAGGAGTGCCTAGTGACTTTGAACTGCTGACCTTTTGATTAGCAGTCATAGCAGTCAAACCAGGGTTTCCATACTAACATATACTTTTTTTTTTATTTCTTTACTCCTCCACATTCTCTTTTAGAAAAGCTAAACAAAGGTGAGTTTGAGCCTAAAACTGACTTACTGATCATGTTTAGAAATCTCTTGGTTTTAAGATATGTGAAGACATACAATAAGGGAAAATAACAAATACTATGTCATATAAGGAAACCTTGGTGGCATAGTGGTTAAGAGCTACGGCTGCTAACCAAAAGGTAAGCAGTTCAAATCCACCAGGTGTTCCTCGGGAACTCTATGGGGCAGTTCTCTGTCCTATAGGGTTGCTATGAGTTGGAACTGACTCGACAGCAGTGGGTTTGGTTTTTTGGTTAATGTCATATAATACCATTGAGTGTGTGTAACCTAAATAGTAGTAATTCAAATAAATCAATTTTAAATGGATCTCAGGTATTTCATCATATTCTACTTAGTCCTTCGAGTAACTAAAAAGAGAGTAGAAGATTCTTACCAGAAATGGCTTCAGAAATAATTCTTCAGAATATTTTCAAGTTGGCATCTGTGTCTCCTTATTAAAATTTGAAATCTGTAATTGAGCACTTTTGTTCTTCTTTTGCCATTCTCATTTATTTCTCCATTAACTATAACACAGAGATTTCTCAGGCTGTATATCCTTAGACTAATGGCATTCCACTTGCCAAAGTAAATTGTATAAACATAAGTACAACAACTTTTCAAGGGCTCTTAGTTTGGGATACTGCTATTTTACTACAGTGAGGTTTACATCACACTTGTATCACATAATATGGAGTAGCATCGTACGTATATGTTATTAAAGGCTAAAATATGGACATCTCCAGGTGTAACCTGAAGAAAATCATTAATTGCATTGCAACGCAAATGTGTAAATTCTGTTAACAAATGGAGATGAAAATATTACACTGACTGGCCTAATAATAATGGAATAAAAATATTAAAATTTGTCACACGGATCATCAGTACAAATTTTGTCCAAAGGAGGTTCCTTGAATCACTAATTCCGTGGGATGTGGAAAAAATATTTCTGACCAAACTATTTTGAGAATACTGGTAAAAATAATTAAGTTGATATATTTACTGCATTGTAAATCTCCAGGGGGAGAACATGACATTCAGACTTATTTGACCCTAGAGTTTGCAGACTCAATTTTAGTTCTCTTTCCTACTCTAGTTTCTCCCTGAATTACTTCACCCACATCTAAGACTTAGATTGCAATGTACAGATAAATGACTTTAAGATATTCCTTACCTCATAACTTCCCTTAGATCCTTTATAAATGACTTCCTACTTGAAAGGAAAAATCCTCACAACTGGACAAATAAACCACAGCATGATAAATGGAGAAAAGATTGAAGCTGTTGAGGATTTCATTTTACTTGGATCCAAAATCAGCACCCCTGGAGGCAGCAGCCAAGAAATCAAAAGATGCATTGCACTGGACAAATCTGCTGCAAAGGACCTCTTTAAAGTGTTGAAAAGCAAAGATGTCACCTTGAAGACTAAGGTGCTCCTTACCCAAGCCATGATGTTTTCAATCACATTATATGCATGTGAAAGCTGGACAATCATTAAGGAAGACCAAAGAAGAATTGGAGCCTTTAAATTGTGGTGTTGGCGAAGAATATTGAATATACCATGGACTGCCAAAAGAACGAACAACTATGTCTTGGAACAAGTACAACCTGAATGCTCCTTAGAAGCAAGGATGGTGAGACTGTGTCTCACATACTTTGGACATGTTGTCAGGAGGGATCAGTCCCTGGAGAAGGACATCATGCTTGGCAAAGTACAGGGTCAATGAAAAAGAGGAGGACCCCCAATGAGATGGATTGACTGCAACAATGGCTGCAACACGGGCTTAAGCATAACAATGATTTTAAGGATGGCGCAGGACTGGGCAGTGTTTTTTTCTGTGGTACATGGGGTCGCTTTGAGTCGGAACCAACTCCATGGCACCTAACAGCAACAACACTTGACAGGTCCTTGGGTGACACAAACAGAAGGTATCTACTTTCAAGATTAAACCAAAACCAAACCTGTTGCCGTCGAGTCGATTCTGACTCATAGCAACCCTGTAGGACAGAGTAGAACTGCCCCATAGGGTTTCCAACGAGCCACTGGTGAATTTGAACTGTCGACCTTTTGGTTAGCAGTCATAGCTCTTAACCACTACGCCACCATGTTCTATAGATTACAGCCATTGAAAACTATACGGAGTGCAGTTCTACTCTGACACACAATGAGTAGTCATGAGTCAAAATCAACTTAACAGCAATGGGTTTGGCTTGGTTTTCCTACTTGACATCTCATCTCTGATGTCTCAAGGATATTTCAAACTCACTGTTTCAAAAATGAGTACATAAACTTCCCCCTCAAGCCTGTTTTTTTGCTCATTACACTCTGTAACACAGTGGGTCTCCCTGAATCGGAATTGACTGGATTACGATAGTTTTTTATTGCTAGTTTAGTGAATGCAAAAAACCTAGACATCATCCTTCATACAACCCTGTCTCCCTCAACCCCCACACTCAATCCACCCCAAAATTCTGTTGATAACACATCCTCAGCCTCCCTGGATCCACCATTTCTCTACACTGTCACCACTCTGGCTGGACCACTTTCTTGGGATGGTAACTGGTCAGTCTGTGTCTACTGTCTCCCCCTCCAATCTGTTCTCTATTACACAGGCAGTGATTTTTGAAGTACAAGTCTGTCCATGTGCCTCACTACTTTGAACTAAAAAAAAAAAAAGGCTTTCCGTTGTTCTATAGATAAAGACAAACATTCTCAACTTGGCTTTCAATGCCCTGCATGGTCAGGCTTCTCAAGTCTGGGAAAGTTAGTACTTGGACTACTAATTTATTAGGGAGTGCAGTCCCATGTCCACCAGCTGTGTGTCAGTTTATCTTACTGTGGTGCTCGTATGTTGCCATGATGCTGGAAGCTATGTAACCAGTATTTCAAATACCAGCAGGGTCACCTGTGGTGGATAACTTTCAGTAGAGCTTCCAGACTGGGAAGAAAGGCCTGGAGCCTACTTCTGAAAATAAGCCACTGAAACCTTTATGAATCACAGCTTATTGTCTAAGACTTCAACTCACTTATTTTGGATATACCATCAGAAAGGACCGACTGATGGAGGACAACATGTTTAGTAAAGATGAATAGACAACGTGGCCACACAATGGACTCAAACATACCAACAATCGTGAAGATGGTGCAGGACCAGGCAATGTTTATTTCTGTTATATATGGGATGGTCATGAGTTGGAACCAAGTCAATGGTGACTAACAAAAAAAAATTTCTTCCTAATATGAGACCTTTAAATTTCTTACTTCTCTTTGACAAAATAACTAGTCTATTTTCAAGTTCAATATCATTTCTTTAGGGAGACCTTCCAAGACTTCCACAACTACCTCAAATCACCCTATTTTAATGTATCATCATATTAAGTACTTCTCACTTTTAGCACAAATCACTTTTATTATTTGTCTATTTGATTAGTGTCTGTCTCTCATTAGTCTAAAAATTCTATAGGAGCAGAAAATCTATCTTCATTTTCACAGGAAATCTCAAACATCTAGCATAGTGTATTGCATGTAATAGGCATTCATTAAATATTTATTAAATAAAAGAATGAGAACCAGAAATAGGTAATGTTCCAAATAATGAAGGCATTTGAGGAAATGCTGATTCTGATACATGAAAAAAGTCTCCATTTGCACCATTTATTTGGCATCTATTATATACATATATATACGTATATAGATCCCAAATATTTGTTGTGTAAATTAGTGAACTAAAGCATTAAATGTGAAAATATGCAACTAATAATAGAAAAACTTATTAACCTGCTTATCAAAACCTATTGACTTGGGACTTTAATTTCTTTATGTTGACATATTGAGAGTAAACAGTGGCCTCAACCCAAAGCTTTTCTTGAGCACAGACACACAAAACTTAACATGTAGGCCTCATCACCATGCAACTATTTTTTTCCCCAAAGTTTATGTCAAGCTCTCTCTGATTCTTCTCTTGAGAAAAGAAATTACTACTAATGATTCGTTAAAAAAAAAAAAAAATTATGTGATACGTAATATGCCTTACCATCACACAAAAGTCAGTTTGTCAAACTAGGGTGGCTGGTGTGTTGCTGGGAGCTAATACCACTGATATTTCAAATACCAGCAGGATCAGCAGTGGTGGACAGGTTTCAGCGGAGCTTCCAGACTAAGACAGACTAGGGACAAAGGCCTGCTGATCTACTTCCAAAAATTAGTCAGTGAAAACTCTGTGGATCGCCACAGAATATTATCTAATATTATCCTGGAAGATGTGCCCCCTTAGGTTGGAAGACACTGCACAGTGGCTTTGAAATAGATTCAGACATGTCACACAGAATAAGGCCGCGGTTCATTATGCTGTACATGGGGTCACCATGAGTCGAAGCCCAATTGATGAAGCATTTTTTTTTTTTTAATGCTTTAACTCAGTAAAATGTTTATAATGTATGTTTATAATTCCATGGAGAAATGTTTGTATTATAAAAAGTATAAATGCCTACATAAAGTATGAGAGTTAAATTTAAGTTTTAAAATTAATTTTTAAAATGCCCGCATATACCTCTTTGACGAATTTAAACAATGGAAGTATCTTAAAAATTTTTTTTTTTTAATTTTGTACCGTTTAAAAGAAGAAGATGTAATTACAAGACTCAACCACTAGATGGAAGTGTTTTGAAGTAATATGAACTGCAATGTACAGAAAGCATCCTGTATTCAAGATTTTTTTTCTTGAAGGCAGTTTTTAAGAATAAGTATGTATTATGTATGTATGACCTATAATTTATTAACACTTCTTTCAGTTCTAAATTATGATCTCATTATAATCGTTACTGACTTTCATTAATGCAAGTTTTATGAAATTACATAGGGTCGCTATGAGCCGGAATCGACTGGACGGCACTTGGTTTTGGGTTATAATTTTGGGAGCCCTAGTTTCTGGGAGTGGCACAGTGGTTAAGAACTCAGGCTGTTAACGAAAAGGTCAGCAGTTCAAATCCACCAGCTGCTCCTTGGAAACCCTGTGGAGCAGTTCTACTCTGTCCTGTAGGGTCGCTGTGAGTCGGAATTGACTCGTAGGCAATGAGTTTTGTTCGTTTGTTTGTTTTGAGTTTTCCATAAATTTGATAGGAATCATTACTTTTCAAATCTTGACATAATAAAATTATTTTGTCATTCTACTTAGAGCATAAGAAAAAAATTCATTTCTTAGTTTAACTTTTTTTATTTCAGGTTGAAGCAGAGGGACGTGATCTCTGAGTTATTTATATTATTATCTATTTTTAAAGGAAATATTTCTTAGCTTTTTCTTTAGTATATAAATAAGCCGGGTACAATAATACCATTTTATTTCTGGTGAATCTATACATACCTATACCACAGGATGGAGCCCTGTTGGTGCAGTGGTTAAGAGCTTAGCTGCTAACCAAAAGCTTGGCAGTTTGAATCTACCAGATGCTCCTTGGAAACCCTATGAGGCAGTTCTACTCTGCCCTGTAGGGTCACTATGAGTTGGAATTGACTGGACGCCAATGAGTTTTGGTTTTTTTATATCATAGGATGAATATATACGTACTCATGAAGTCTGTAAAAATAAAAATGAGTTAAAATATGCAAATATCTCAGAATATCTGTCATATGCAAAGTGCTGATCACACATTATGAAAAATCAATTAAAGATTTTTATAAAACTGTTAACTGAGAATGTGTAGTTATAGACATGCTGATAATTCTAAGGTAAAGGATAAGATGTTTTTCTGACCTAAATTCTGTGTCTTGTCAATAAAGATCACTAAGTGAAATCTGGAAACCCTGATGGGGTAGTGGTTAAGTGCTATGGCTGCTAACCAAAGGGTTGGCAGTTCAAATCTGCTAGGCTCTCCTTGGAAACTCTATGGGGCAGTTCTACCCTGTCCTATAGGGTCACCACCAGTCGGGGTTGATTCGAGGGCACTGGGTTTGGTTTTGTTTTAAGTGAAATCTAAGTTGACATATAGTGAAAATAAAGCATCAATTTCAAAATCAAAGGGAACTCTAACTTCAGTACACGAAAGCTGAATGTTTTTACATCATCGGCCATTTCCCATGTTAATTGTCTGATATGTCAACGGGCTTCAGCATTACCTGGAGGGCTTATTAAAGCAGAGACTGTTGGGCTTTACCTCCAGAAGGTTCTGTAGACCTGGGCTGGGTCTTTTAAAAAGTTTGTGTTTTTAAAAAAGTTCTCGAGTGATGCTACTGCTGCTTCGGCTTCGGCTGTTGCAGGTCCAGCGGTCACACCTGAGAACCACTAACCTACGACAGTTCACAGGTTTGAAAACGGTCAGTTAAATCTGGGGAAAATTCAGAGCAAATTGAGTACTAACTACAGTGATGCTCCGTAAGTTCCCCGAACATTCTTTTCAAAGAAGAAGCTAATTGGCAATGTGCTGTAATATCTAAAGAGAATTTTTAGTTTTTACCTTCAAGAAATGTTGGCCCAGGAGAAATCGTTCAATTCTATTGTATTAGTTTTTTTTTTTTTTTTTAAATCAAGACAATGAAGCAGCTGCTCTTGGGGGACTCTGAACAGTAATGCAACGGTTGGAAAACTGCGTCAGCACCCATTCTGGTTCTGCAGCAGAGGCATCTCACCTTCACCCTTGATTCCCTCCAAGTCTGGGCAGGAAATTCCTTGCACGGGGATAAGCAGAGGCAGGACTTTCTTAAATCCTCCTGGTGGATTCAATAACCTTCGCCAATTTGTATTCCCCTTATATCTGCTATTTCTTTGTCTTCCCAGCAGCTTCTTAAGTACATACCTATTGCAGCTTACCATTAAGCTTTTCTAAATCATGCTACTTCTGGGATCCTCCCTGTCTGTCTGCTTCACAAATCTTTAGGAACTTTTGGAGTTAATGAGAACACCTAATGTTCATGGTAAGACAAACGTCCAAATTACCAAATTGAATTACCAACACAAAACTTTGCTGGTGTTACATGACATGAAATCTACTGGATGGCAACCAACAATAACAACAACATGTGAGCCTGGTTTTGTAAACAAAAAGCACCTAAGATAATACTTCTTCATAAAAATATAACTTATCTGAGAGTTAATATTTGACATTTTCGGGTTTTGCCAGAGTAGAAAAATTTACAAGCAAGGCTGTATCTGTGGTAAGTTTAAACCTGAGACATGTAAGCTCAGTGACAATAATATAAAATAAAATTTAAATATAAAGAAAAAAAAACCTATTAGTCCCCATAGAGTTAGCAAAGGGCAAAAAAAAAAATCTAAAGTTGGCAAAGGAGTTGCTAAACCCTTCACTTTTAACTCCTGCTGGTAAGACAAATTGGTAAAACAAGAAAGACAACTGGTCAAAATGTATAAAACAGCTACAAAATATGCTCAGAAATTTAGAGTATTGTACTCACTATTTTTCCTTCAGTTTACCTTCTGGTTTTTTAAACCATAAGGAAAAAAATTTAATTTTATGCAAGTGTTTGAAATGGTGATTTTCTAATAAAGTTTGCATTATGAAGACAGCACTTCATGGTAATAGAATGTCAGGAGGGGACAGAACTCTGGAGTTATCTAGTCCAGAAGTCAATACCTTGACATTATATTTAAATGCTGCATTTATGTACGTATGTATATTTTCTGGGGGAAAATCCATAAAAATTTTCATCAGAGTCTCAAAAGTGACCCCATACACAATTTTGTTACATTCAATATAAGGTTGCTGATTGCCTTCAAGTCAATTCCGACTCATGGTGACACAAGGTGTGCAGAGTAGAATTGTGCTCCGTAGGGTTTTCAAGGCTGTGACCTTTTGAAAGCAGATCAACAGGCCTGTCTTCTAAGATGCCTCTGGGTGGATTTAAACCACCAATCTTTCAACTAGTATTCCAGTGCTTAACCGTTTGTTCCACCCAGGGGTACGTATATATGAAATCCTTGACATCAATATTTTCTCCGTTTATCCTGATGTTACTTATTTCTTTATGTAGAGGTGTAATCCATACTGAAGGCCGTACTCCTGTGCTTCAAGTCCTCTTTACTTTCAGCAAGCAAGGTGTGTCATCTGCTTATCACGAATTGTTAATGAGTCTTCCTCCAATCCTGATACTATGCTCTTCTTCGTATAGTAGAGTTTCTGGGATTATTTGCTCAGCATACAGGTTGAATAAGTACCCTGAAAGAATACAACCCTGACACACACCTTTCCTAACTTTAAACCAATCAATACCCATGGAAGAGCAGTCAAGAAATCAAACAATTGATTGCATTGGGCAAATTTGCTGCAAAAGATCTCTTAAAGTGTTAAAAAGCAAAGATGTTACTTTGAGGACTAAGGCACGCCTGACCCCAACCACAGTACTTTCAACCATCCGATATGTACATGAAAGCTGGACAATGAATAAAGAAGACTGAAGAAGGATTGATGTTTTTGAATTATGGTGTTGGCGATGAATATTGAATACACCATTGACTACCAGAAGAATGAACTAATTTGTCTTGGAAGAAGTACAGCCAGAATGCTCCTTGGAAGTGAGAATGTGAGACTTCTGTCATGTACTTTGGACATATTATCAGAAGGGACCAGCTTCTGCAGAAGGTCCTAATGCTTGGTAAAGTAGAGGGTCAGATGGATGACGCAGTGGCTGCAACAATGGGCTTAAACGTAGCAAGGATTGTGAGGATGGTGCAGGACTGGGTAGTTTCTTTGTGTAGTACATAGGGTCGCTATGAGTTGGAACTGACTGAATAGCACCTAATAACTAAAACGTATGTATATATCCTCTATGATGTGTTTTGATATTTGTGCTCTTGCATTTGCCATTGTTCAGGATTAGAATCTCTTGGTAGAAAAAGTATAACATATAGTTAAATATTGTTATTTTCTAGAATAAGCCCAGAGAAAGGGTCTTTCCCAAGGTTACAATGCTTTTCGATAGTGACAGATATAAAAAAGTAACCTCTCATTGTTTAGGTAGATGTGTTGCATTCAATATTTCAGATTCCAAAGCCTGTCTCCATCAACTTAATAGCTGACTGACTGACCTACCAAACCCCTTTGAAATTCAGTTTCCTCATCTGTAATAATGTCTTACTTTTAGATTTGTGGGGATGAATGAATGAAAAAGATTATAACTCAAATAATAAGGAACAAAATAGATTTTCACCAAATGGTTTCTGCACACTAAAGACATGTTAGATATAATTATTGCCACATATGAGAATAAGTAAGAAAATGATTGCGATTGTCAAAATGGAAGCATCCATCACTGTTTTTTAAAAAAATAGAAAACTTTAATATTACATTAATATCAAGAGAAAACCTTACATTACAGATTTACCAAGAAATATCTTAACATCTGAACTACTCTCTGTACCATAAGTTATAGGGAAATATTTTTTGAGTGGGAACTGTTGAGTCTTTAATCCCACCAGAGGTCTCTCATCTTTCTACTTCGCTACTAGAAACAAAGCTTCCCTAATAACGATTCCAAGTTTCTAAATACTCCCACTGAAATCATCATGTCATAAATGATAACCGTCTGCAGCCTTTTTTCCCTGAAAAATGTCTGGGAGTCATTATAATTGAAACAAGTGGGAAAATTCTGTGGACTGACTTCTAATTGTAGTCTACTACTGGGCTTCCCTTAAATGAGCGGTTCTCCGTTTTGTAGTTTGAGTGAGGATTTTAAGGAAACTAATCTAATGCGACAGAGGAGATGACAACCTCTTTTAAGGATTCTTTTCAGGGCTCTTAAACTTTCTTCAGGACTCTGGGCAGATGGCTATAGTATTCATAACTCCACCCATTAAAAGTGTATCTTTGTTTTTATTCTTTCTCCCTACAAAATTCTTTATTTCTCTGCCAGCCTTGATAAAATCAGAAGACACATAGAAAGCAACTAATTGCTTGCACAAGTCCCCATTGTATAGTTAAGTTCATTGGAACACACATTATACTGGAATCCTGCAGATGGCTGGACACATGGTATCTAAAATGTTATTTATACTTTGAAACTAGTCACAATGTCTACACTTGCCTAAATAATTAAAAATGCATTCTCCATGTCAAACAAAGTCCATGCTCATCACTCTCATCCCGCATGCACTGGAGGACCAAGTTAGCAATTGTTCAGTTCATTTCCTACTGGTCAAAAACTAAAATATGTATATAAACATCACTGTGTGATATTAATAGTGACAGGCTGATAATAACAGATGCTAAAATGTGTTAGCTATTTTTTCTTCTAAGTATATCTTTGTGTTATAAAATACTAATTTTAAAGTACAGTTGACAAGAAAATGGCAAATTATTTTTCATGCCAACTCTAATCACTTGTTCCTGGCGGTCTGGAGAGCTGTCTTGAGAAGGAAAGCACATCGAGCTCCACCAACCAAGAGTGTCAGAATCGATTAGCAATGTCTGCTCTGGATCTAAGAAGAGGGAGTGGCAGCACATTCACAGAGTATTTGCCTTTCTTAGATTTGTGGTTATGGATTTTAGGTTTTAGGAGTCAGAGTTCTGGATTTAATTCCTGGCATCATCACTTACTAGCTAAATGATCTTGAGCAAGTTGTTTAATGTCTCAGAGCCTCGCTGTGCTCAAATGTAAGTTGAGGAAACTAATATTCTCTCTATCTCTCTTTTTATTATCATTAAATGTATGCTGAGTGGTACCTGGAATGTAGCCAAGAATTCAATAAAGTTAGATAGTCATATTACTGCTCCTACTAATGATATATTTTTTAAAAAGTAGTGTTTCTTTTGGTTCATTACAAATTGAAGAAGTAACTGGTGAGCAAGGACATTAAGAACCCATAATAAATCCCTTACCCATCCTCCTAATCTCCCCCAAATCATCTCCCTCAAGCAGATCCAAAACCAAAAGTCTGAAAGCAAAGCCTTCGCTGGAGGTAGCTGTGGCATAGTGGAAGGTGTGCTGGCCTTTGAAACATCATGGCCTCAGGGGGATCCCAGACTCTGCTGTTTGAACTCAGTGCCCTTGGGCCAGTCACATGGTTGGGCTTCAAATACCTACCCACCTTCCTCACTAGCTTGACATAAAATGTATTTGTGACATTATTGTTGTGAGCCATCCAGTTGGCCCCCAACTCATCGTGACCCCATGCCCAACACAATGAAACAACTGGTGCTGTGCCACCGCCATCACAGGTTGTGAATGGTACTGTTGTGATCCACAGGGTTTTCGTTAGCTAATTTATGGAAGCAGATCGCCAGAAATTTCTCCCTGGCCTATTTTAGTCTGGAAGTTCTGCTGAAACTTGTTCAGCATCATAGCAACACACAAGCCTCCCATGACAGATGGGTGGTGGCTGTACATAAGGCGCGTTGGCCTGGAATAGAATCCGAGTCTCCCGCATGGAAGGGGAGAATTCTATCATTGAACCACTACCGTCCTCTATTTGTGATACTGCAAGAAAATTTAAAAAGTACTATGCACATATGAAACTATAGCACATTTTAATGTCACTTAAAAAAAAATCGGAAAGCACAAGGAATAACACGATCTCATTTACCTGTACTTGAAATTATCAAGGTTAATATCTTGTCATATTTGTTTCAGGTCATATGATCATTTTTTTAAAATAGAACTTTTTGAAGAATAGTTCCTTATGTTGTAGTCCTTTAGGTTCAGCCCTCAAGAAAAATTCATCCTGTCGAGATATTTGAGCAATTCTTTTGGTCTAGAATTAAGAAGAGATTTGAAAGCTGATATACGCTGTGAAATTGTGGGGTCATCCAAAAAACACTGGCAATGGCCAAGTGACTTCAGAACTATCTTATAAGGGCCACTGCATAAGGTTGTTCAATCTCCGAGCTGTCAGCTGGAATTCTAGATGGGTGACGGATTTGCCGGGTTCAGCTCTTGCAAATCCAGCCTTTGTTTCCAATAGAGGGAGCTTCTGTGAAAGAGACCTTGACCGCACTGGTTTCCAAACTAATCACCAACACTTTGTACTACCAGGAGAGTCTGTCTCCAATTCCATTAATGCCCAATGAAATTAATACGACTCCTTTAACATTTTGCAATGTAAAATAATAAATTAACTAGAAAGGACTGTAACATGGCTCTTGCTAACATCTGCTCTGCTCTGGTTTTTACTAAAAGAAGCTGCACACTGGCGCCTCGGTGCCCTCGCACTTTTCAGCTCCATTTACAGATGGCAGAAGGAAGTTTAGCTGTGGTGTACAGTCTGTGCATATCATTATGATGAGTTATTTCAGCGGGGAAATGACTATCTAAAAAAGACCATGGCTTTTGGGGCCCAAAATAAGCATTTATCACTGAAAAGTTTCCGAGAGAAGCCAGTCTTGCCATCAGCCTCAGGGTGTGCATATCAGATTGTTGAGTGGAATGTTCAAGCTCATTATGCAGCTTTCTTACTGGTAAAACATCTGACTTGGGAGCTTTCCTTCTCACCCGAAAACCATTCTGACTTTTCTTCTGGAGATTAAAAAAAAAAAAAAGCCCGTATAACCCTGACTCTGTTTCTCTCTCAATCATCACACTCAACACAGTATTATTAGACCACCTAGATCACCTTTCTCAAAGAAGCTTCCCTGAAGCACTAATATTCTACTTGGTAATGTTTGTTCCTGCGATCCATGAGCAGCTGGGGGAGCGAAAGTCTTCTACGACCAAATGAGTGTGAAAATATAAGCCGAATCTCTTCTTGGTGAGTCAAAGTGCATGACAGAGGATGAGAAGACTCGGCATGCAAGCCTGTTGAATCCAGTGTTCACAAACTCGCTTGTTCTGAGAATTCTTTTTTTTTTCCCTACCCCATGGAACCCCTATTAACATCACGTGGGTCATTGTGAGAAACACAGTTTGGGAAACACTGATGTTGATCATTTCCTCTGCCCCACTTAAGGGTATTGCTCGATTTATCCAGTAATTAAAATCTCTCACTCTCTCTCTTTGTCTCTGTCTGTCTCTGTGTATGTGTGTCTGTCCTTGTCTCTCTGTGTCTGTCTCCCTCTCTCGATAGACAGCTAGATATGTGTATCTATATGTGTCTGTCTATCTACCTATCTATAATAAATTTTAGATTTATCTAGTTTGGTTGTTTATAACTCATTCACTGCATAATCTCAAACCCTCTAGTTAACTGTAGGTTGCCTGGTTCTCACCACAGAAAAAAGTAGAAAAGATTTTCCATTGCTTTTGTTCACAAAATGCACATTTTGAATCCACTGCAGAATTATTGCATTTGAGTCCGATTGTGTCCTTGGAAGACCAGATGGAAAACATACAGAGAAATTTCCTCTTCTAAACTGGTGAATGATAAGATACTTCTTCAGCCACACAAAAGAAAAAAGTACTGCATGAATTCTCAGAACATGTTTCCATCCTCACAGATTGAGCGTGTCCATGGAGTAAGTGAGATACAGACCTGGGACAAGCTTTCTGAATGAGGTAGGAAAGGGAAAGGTTAGAATAATATAATTCAGGAGGGTGGTTAAGAGCTCAGCCTATTGATTCAGATAGGTCTGGGATTAATTTGCTATTTCCATGTTCGTTAAGCGTTGTATCTTAGACACATTATTAATTCTTCTAGCATTTGTAACCACCTGTGCTGAATAACATGAGGGTGAAATGAGATAATGCATATGAAAGTGCTTAGTACAATGCCTGCTAATGAATAGCATTCCGATGTAGCTGCTGTTTTTATTTTGTCAGTGGGGACATGAATAGATGAAGAAGCTAAGATGTCCTCTCAAGCTGGCACCGCCCACTTCGCTAAGGGCTGTGCTGCTGGAGTTCACCTGACATTTGTGCTGAGTGTTAAAGCTTATCTTTTTTGTTTTCTTTTTATTTGTGTATTTTCCCTGCTGGGCATTTGAGGAGTTTTCTTCTTTCACCTGGAAGTATCCTTTCTGATGATGATGAGCTGATGTTAATTGAGCAGGTAACCTATGTATTATTATGAATTAGGCTTTATTTCTATTGAGCTAAATAGGCTTAGTAAATCAATAATTATGGAACAGGGTGTTAAAATAGATCCAAAGCTATTCATTATAAAGGATCAGACATCCAATAGTATTGTAAAGGAGCCCACCTGATAGAATTTGCAAAACTTAGGGGATCAAGAACAAGTTAGATGTCATTCAATCAGTTCATCCACGCTGAGGGTATAGGGTTCAAAGGAGACCCTTTGGGGAAGGACTGTGGAGTACCTTGTGTCCTGTGAGTCTCATCTCCCCCTATTTCACCTACGGGAAAAGGATAGAGGGCCTTTCCCCTTTGGACTTCCTGGGTGGTACGAATGGTTAATGCCCAAAAGGCTGGAGATTCAAGTTCACCCATAGGCGCCTTGGAAGAAAGGCATGGCTATCTACTCCTGAAAAATCAGCCACTGAAAACCATATAAGTATAGTTCTACTCTGACACACATGAGTCGCTACGAGTTGTAATCGATTCCATGGCAACTAGCGACATCCGTCTTTACTTCTGGAGAAAATAACCTCAACAAATTCATAAAAAGATCTTGAAATAGGTCTCCTCAGGTTGAGGGACACAGTAGACTATCGTCTGACTCCTATCTGAAACATTTAAAAGGCAAGAAAGGGATAACGGAGGACAGACAGGCTGAAAGGGAGAAACATGTACTTTGGAGTCATGTTGCACTCCCGAAGTCTGCTGGGGCCATGGATGGGCAGTTGTTTCCCAAGACCACACTCTGCTGGGGCCATGGGTGGGCGGTTGTTTTCCATGACCACAGTCTGCTGGGGCCATGGGTGGGTGGTTGTTTTCCATGACCACAGTCTGCTGGGGCCATGGATGGGCAGTTGTTTTCCATGACCACAGTCTGCTGGGGCCATGGATGGGCAGTTGTTTTCCATGACCACAGTCTGCTGGGGCAATGAGTGGGCGGTTGTTTCCCATGACCTCAAAGGAGTGACAGTGAGCACAGGTTGGAGAGTAGGTTAAAGGGCTAAATCTTGTCCCAGAAAATGCTCCTCAAGAAGTGATGAAACATCAAAAGAGAATCTAGCATTGGACTTCAGGCTTCTGAAGGAGCCTGTATAGGAGGAGCAGAGCCCTGATGGCGCAGTGGTTAAGTGTTCGCCTGCTAACCAAAAGGTTGGCAGTTTGAAGCCACCAGCTGCTCCTTGGGAACTCTATGGGGCAGTTCTACTCTGACCTACAGGGTCACTATGAGTTGGAATGGACTCAACAGCAACGGTTTTTTTTTTTTTTTTTTTAAGGTATAGGAGGAGTAGCCAACAGATGTAGAGCTATATTTGCCCCAGCCAATGGAGCTGGAGGGGAGAGCTCCCCAATAAAAGGAGGGGGTTCATTTTCAATGAATGACAAAATCCTCCAGAAGAATCAGATCCAAACACCTGAAAGGCTTAGAGATTGAGAAAATGAAAAGTAAACTGGCTATTCATCCCCCAGCCTCTCCCCCACCCCACTCCCCACACATCCAGATCCTGAATGCTGGTTTACTTTAAAATAAATGTTATCTGGATAGTTCCAGAACCTAAGCTGTGTCTTGTATCTTACAATAACATAAGGACTTAGCAATTCTTAAAATCAACCAAACAAGTCATAGGACTCCCTGTTTGCATCCAGGCTGAGGTATCTTTCTTCCATTGAGTGAAAAGGAAAGAGGAAGACTAAATAAAGTTACTTTATTAATAAAAAGAGTATTTACTTACTTAACCCCCCATAGGCACTGTGCTGGGGTCCTTGAGTGGAGCAAACAGTTGAATGTTTGGTTGCTAAACAGAAGGTTGGCATTTCAAGTCCACCCAGAGGTGTCTTGGAAGAAAAGCCTGGCAATCTACTTCCAAAAAATCAGTCATTGAAAACACTATGGAGCATAGTTCTACTCTGACACACATGAGGTCACCATGAGTTGGAATCAACTCAAGGACAATTGATTTTTTTTTGGAACTATGCGAAGTACTTTCTTCTCATTCAATGCTCCCAACAACCATGTGAGATAAACACTGTTCTCCCAGTTTTCAGGTGAGGCAGTTGAGGCTCTAAGCCTCTCTGGTGGTTTAAATACCAAACTGAAATTGATCCCATACCTAAGTGACTCCAAACCACAATTCCTTTCAAATCATCACAAAGCCAAAGCCTAACTTACTTCTAAGAAGAGCGTAAAGCTCTAGAAAGACTCTCAGTCATTTCAATATACAAAATTTTTATCAAAATATTATGAGGCAATTTAATCATTCTATTTTTCTTTAGAGTTAAGATGGCTTGGCTTTTCTAATTTGTCTTATAAAATTACATCAAAACTGATTTGGTAAAATTGTTCAATTTTCATCTCTAATGAGGAATTTTATTTAAATACTTAGAAACTGGATTAGATAGAAAATATCTTGGAGAATATCCTTAAAAGGAAGGTAAAATCTTCCATTTTGAACATGTATTATTTTCTTTTGCACATCGAATTCTAATTATGGAAGCAGAAACCAGGACAGTGATGCTTACCGGGAAAGAGGAGGTGAACAGTCTGAGGAACCAATTATTTTAAGATTCCCAGAGGTTTTGACACATTTTTATTTCATTCAGATTTTCTTTGCTTTTTTGTTAAAAAACAAATCCAGACTTAATAAGGCGATACTATTTAAAAGTAGTATTGCAAGACTGGGGAAAGGGCCTACGGCAATAGAGGAAGAGGGACTGTTACAATAGGGAGAACACTCTGAAAAAAAAAAAAGATCAGCAAGCATCTGGAAGTTTGACAGAAAAGGGCTTTACTTTTATAACCGATTTTCGTCAAGTTGATTCCAACTCATGGCAACCCCATGTGTGTCAGAGTAGAACAGGATTTTCAATGGCTAATTTTTCAGAAGTCGATCACCAGGCCTTTCTTCCAAGGTCCTCCTGGGTGGGCTCAAACCTTTTACTTTTCAGTTAGCAACTGAGCCCTTTAACCTTTTGTACCACCCCGGGACTTCTTTCATAGAGAGAGTGGGAGACCTTTGTTTCTTGGGTCCCCTCTCTTAAAGCTCTGCATTTAAGGTTTGTACCAATATGTGTAAATCAAGAAAACCAAAAGAGCAATACCTATCAGTTTAATTTTTCTTAAAATAGCTGAAAAAGCTAAATTACAATCAACTTGTTATGTTGGTATTATGTGCCATCGAGTCAGTTCTGACTGATAGTGACTACAGGACAGAGTAGAACTGCCCCACAGTGTTTCCTAGGCTGTAATCTTTATGGGGGCAGATCGCCAGGCCTTTTCTCCAGTGAAGCCACTGGTGAACTTCAGCCCCCAACCTTTCAGTTAGCACTCCAGCACTTAGCTATTTGTGCCACTTTGGCTCCTTCAATTTAGTAGACAAAATTTAAATCACTATATTCACAGTTCCTTTGAATAAAAGTAACAGAATAAACAATTAAATCATCTCACATTTCGTAACCTAGTACCCACTCAATTAGCCTACCCCAATTCAACCATCCAACACAGTCCCAACATATTTTATGTATCTGTGAATTGTACCAATAATTTCTATTTACATACCTTCTTTGGGGGGGGGGGAGGGGAGAGACATTTTATTTATATTCAATGAGAACATCTGGGAGAATTGATATTATGTGCCCTCTGAAACAACCATTCTGACTTTCTAATTGAAAATTTCCTATTTCTTTCTTTGACTTAGGAGGCACTAGTTTGACACAGTCTCCATGCTAAAGCCATACAGAATCATTCCAAATGCAAGGCAGCACTTTAAAACAAAACAAAACAACAACAAACAGAGACAATCATTGGTTGTACATGATTTGGCTAAGGGGAAAATATCTGCCTCAAAAATAAATAAATAAAAGGAGAGAAAAAGTATTTGGCCAAGGGAATCCAAAATCATAAAGGTAGAGAAGTGCGTTGGAAAACAAAGCAGTTTCCAATGGTATGAGACGAACACATAGATAAGATGTAAGGAAGAAAAAAATTTAGCTTAATTCTGAATAAACTACCAAGGGAATATACGCAGGTAAAAAAAAAAAAGGAGTCACCTTTAAATCCTTGATTAGGTTGATGTTCATTTTATCTATTTTTTTTCTTTTCTCTCACGATGTCTATTTTCACACTGTGAACACTTTGACAAGGCAATAGTGATTTCTTTTGTTCTCATCATCAAGGTAATAACCAGTGAAATTATTTGATGGCTTTCTCTGCAGTGGAAAATACGGATTAACTTTTCCATAATTAAGTCTTGATAGTAATTGCCCACAATTATCCTGTATCCACTGTCAAATGCATTTTAGTAAGTGAGTGCACGGTGCTAGAACTACAGACACAAACTTTGCTTATTAGTTCAATTAGCAGTGAAGCATAGTGTCTTTCCCTCCATGATATTTTTGTTTTTCTGGGTTGTTAGGAAGATACTATGAGAGTGCTCATTGCTACACAGCTGGTGTTCATCATTACCTTGGTTCCACCTGAGTCCCTTTGGGTTTGGAAGTTTTTATATAGTTAATAGTTTTTCAGATCTCTTGAGATTCTTCACTTGTCTTTAGCTATTCACGTTCTGACACTTCATTCAATACACTTTTTTGACTTTCAGGGCACTGCACTTTATGCCAGAATTGTGTTGCCAAAGACTTTATGTAGCTCAAAAAAAAGCTCGTATAATTCAAGACTTATCCTGAAACAATGAAGTTTTATATTTATCGACTAAAGGGTGTAATGCCACTTAACAGAAAACAGAGTTCACAACTTACACAGCAAGTTAATTTTTGAACTTATTTTATTTTATGGGAGAGAGGGCCCTGCATGAATTAAGAATTTCTTTTTAAGACTTATATCACACTATTTCAAATGTTGATAAATCACATTTATTTAAAACATAAACACACTAATGTTATAATTGTGTTATATGAAAGGTTTGTAGTAAACCACAAAAGTTATAAACAGGATAAATGAACTAAAGAGAAAGGTGTAAATAAAACAAACTTATTGAACACAAGTGATTACTCAGAGAATAAAAGACATCTGACTTACCAGGCTTATCAACGCCACCCTGAAGAATGGCCTTTATTTCCAAAAGGAGTTCAGCAAATAGATTTCGATTATTGTAAAAATCCAGACTGACGAATGGAGTCTACACAGAACATTCTCTTCAAGGTTGCAGGATAGCATTGGTGTTAAGTGCTCCATGACTGATGAGTGCTGTCTGTCGTGTGTGTGGATGGAGGATTCCAGGCACATGTGCCACATAGTCAACAGTTTAATTAATGACTTGTGTCACATATTAAGGGACCCTGAGCTGGACGTTAAGTAGGTAGAAGACATCTACTGCTCAAAGACTGAGATACCATTTGCTGAAGCCCTGCACACCTGCCTAAATAATACTTGGAGATCACTTTCCCACTGCTAACAACTGAAGGCGTGAAATGCTGCTGCTGAGCACTCAGGCTACCAATCCAAACCTCTGCACCGCTCAGCGTGGTCCAAACATCCGATCACCACTGACTGCATATAGAGTTCCCTCTTCACTCAGTGTTCCAAATCTGGGTACTCTATGTGGACTTCTGACCAAAAGCTAAAAGCACGTTCTCTAGGACCTATGGGGATTGCTTTCTATTAAGAGGGAGCAGAGTGATGTAGCAGAAATAGGACTGAACAGTCAGGACATGGGTTTTCATTTCCAGTTTTGCTGCTACAGAAGTGTGTGGATCTTGGGCAAGTCACTCGACCATTCTGGGCTTGTTTTTTCACATGTAAAACAGCAATGATAATGACTATTTAATGTCTTGTAATACTGCATGAGCATCCGATATCAAGAGAGCTGAGAAAGCTGGTTACAGTGAGGAGTGATTAAGTAAGGTAGGTCTTTAACACAATTTTTACAGCATTGCCCTTAGATTTGGGGATTCCAATACAGTATCAATGTGCATTGCTGCATAATTTCCCAATTATGACATTTCTTCCCATTTTCAGTCATCATCCATTTCCTCAAAGTACTGCAGATCAATGCCTTAATTTGAAATTACAAAAAGATATGCATAGATGACAAGCCAATACTTCCCATTACACATATTCCAAAAACTTTAGTCTTCTATTTAAACCCTTATGATAATAGCGCAGGCATTGCTACATATTTAAGTCTTTGTGCTTTCAGAGCAAAGGTTCCTCATCAGAGGTCTGCGAACTCCACCCCTGGGTCAAATCTACCCCCTGTTTTTGTAAAGTGATATCGGAACACAGTTGTGCCCACGTGTTGACAGAGTCCTCGGCGATTTCACAACTGCAGAGTTGAGTAGTTATGGCAGAGGCGACACAGCTCGTAAAGCCTAAAATGCTTACTATTTGGTCCTTTACAGACAAAGTTTGCTAATCTTGGTTCTATTTTCCTAACCTCAACAAAACAGCACCCACATTTTGTAGTTCGGAAATGCTGAAATAAGCCCCATGAGGAAATAAAAATTAGTGTACTTGAAAGAAAAATGGGCATAGCGTTAAACTACAATCAGCGCATTAGCGGAAATTGAAGCTAGTGATTAGAGGGCAAATTGTAAATAAGCAAGATGTTTATTTAAAAACAAAACAAACAGGCAACTCTTTTTGCCTATGAATATGGGGGGTATAGTATTTAACGTGCATGAAGCCTCTACTGTTTTCAGGCAAACACTTTAAGGCTTCAAGCTGATGACTAAGGAATAGATTTGTTTTTTGCCTATTGCTGTAAACTAAAGAAAGAAAACTAAGCCCATAGCCTAAAAAAATTATCTGAAATAAAGTTGTTATTTTTAGGTGATTCTTAAAAGGCAAAAAACATTTAACATAATGATAAAATTGTACAAAATATTCTTTTGCAGCCTATGTTAGTCAGAGGCCGGGTTGAATTTTCTTTACTGAACTTGGGCTAGGGAAAGTCTGACTTAATGTTGTTTTTTTATTCAGCCTTCCTTATTTGTGACATGGGCCAGGGGGTTAGAAGTGGTCTTTAAAACCACAGGTTGTCTTCGAGGGCATCATTTACAGTCTAAGGGCTTCTTGTGTTACCTAACTGCAGTAGCGGTCCTCAGTGGGGAAAGTTGGTTAGGATATTGTGTTTGATTTCTCCTCAGAGCCCATCTGAGGACAGAATCACAACGCTTCCTTGTCAGGTACTAAAGGAGGAAGGATGAGAGTCATTTCCTCCTGGCTCCCTGATCTTTCACTCCGATGAGTCTCTACCTCAAGTTTGCCTTTGTGGCTCTCATTCTATGGAAACGAAAATAAAACTGCTCCAACCTGTGGTCATGGAGTCCCAAGGTTATACTTGGTCCTCATTACTGGTAGCTTTCTTCGTTTTCTTTTAAATTAGTCAGCTCCCTCCTCCCCCTTTATTATATCTGTTGCCATTCTTTCATTTTTATGGGTTTTTATGAATAAAGGTAATGTTGCTTAATTATATATATATATATTTCCTTATATTTTGCTTTCATTTACAATTAAATGATGCCTTTTTGAGTAGGGTCTGAAAGCTTTGTGCAAGATTTGCCTTCCTGTTTTACGCAGAAGATGGTTCGATAGTGTAGAGGAAGCTTCCATGTGCATTATTTTAGTCATCATTCCACTTGTATACAGAGAGAGTTTAACATGACAGCTAAGAATTCTGAATCTTAACCAGTGTACAAATCCTGTCTCAGAACACTTAACTCAAGATGCAAAGTATTTACTTCCTCCTTTCCTCAATATTCACGTCTGTAAAAAAATTTTTTTTTTTTTTTTTTTTACCATTTAAATGGAGGAGTCCTTGTGGCACAATGGCTAAAGTGCTGAACTGCTAACCAAAAGGTTGATGGTTTGCATCCCAGCCAGTCTGGGAGAAAAAAGACCTGGCAATCTGCTCCTGTAAAGATTTCAGCCTAGGAAACCCTATGGGACATTTCTACTCTGTCCTATAGTACACTATGAGTTGGAATCAACTTGATGTCATACAGCAACACTGTTTAAATAAGTTAATATTTGTAAAAGGCTTAGAACAACGCCTGGTCATGTATAAGTGCCATTTTTATTATTATTAGGACTACAATGTAAGGTTACAGATGCACACTCTGATCTTTATTTTTCCCAAAGCAATTGGACCCTTTCTCCTGTTTGTGGGGGCACCGGGGGCAAACAGCTGACATCAGGGAGGGCTGGCCACATTTCTTTTCTAATGCTGGACATGGGACCTAGTCCCAGTGATATATGAGGAATTATAAGTTGGAGAGCTTCTAAGAAAATTTTCTTCTTTATTAAAGGGGAAGTTTAAGGAGAAATGCTCTGCTCTATATCATTACCTGCTTCATGGTTTAGAAGTGACGAAGACTGTGATGCTCGGAGCTGTTGCAGTCATCTTGTGGCCAACAAAAATAAGTAAACATAGCATAGAAATGTCAGTCTTGAGTTCTGCCACTTTGCAGATCCTGAACCAACCCAGCAAATACCATCTTGTAGGTGTCTTGTCATGTGGGAAGCATAGCCTCCTATTTGTTTAGACCACTGTTAGTTATGTTTTCCTCTTACTTGTAGCCAAAAATATTCCCACTGAGTATAATCTTCTCTTCTACATACCAATATCTGCTTTGCCAATGCATACATCTCTTTTGTGATGGATTCAACCAATGAGCAATGAATATTCTAATTGGCATTTCTAAAATATATATTTGATTATGCAAATTCTTACCAGTAGTTTGTATCACTTCAAAATAACACATAATCTGTTATGTTATTTTTAAAGGAATTCAGACTCTTCCGTAAGGGGATAAGAGAGAGTATTACAAAGCCAAATCAGTGGCTCTCTTAAGATCTGGTCTGGGAGCACATATCCATAAACCTCTGGAAGTCAAGGGATTCTTCCTTACACAACACGTTTGTGTGGGTCTACCTGGATTCTCTTGTTTCCACTTTTATGAAATCTAACTGGAATTTTAAAACTGATTTTCATATGTGCTTCCAACATTTTTGGAGAAAGAAGTTAACTTTATTTAAACTGACAACATTTATGGACTAAATCAAACATCGTAGGTAGTTAAAAAAAAAAAAAAAGAGAGAGATTTATTTATGAGGATGTAACAGAAGAAGAAAAAATAGCACCATCCAGTTGCCCAGCTTTAAAGGACCAGATACGCCTTATAATAAATAAAGCTATGGAATATTAATGGCTTCTTCTCATCAATCCCAGTAAGAGCCTGGAGAAAAATCAGAGCTCTTTTCCCAGTTTGGTAATTGGGTTTTTAATAAGTATTTTTTCATACTACCATAATGTGGTAGCCAGCGTTTTAAAAATTCCCTTCTTCTTGGTATTTTCATGCCCTTGCGTAATCTCCAATGAGCCCTGGTGGTACAGAGGTTAAGTGCATGGCTGCTAACCAAAAGGTCGGTGGTTTGAACCCACCAGCTGCTTCATGGAAGAGCGATGTGGCAGCCTGCTTCTGTAAAGATTTACGGCTTTGGAAATGCTATGGGGTAATTCTGCTCTGCCCTACAGGGTCACTATGAGTCAGAAACAACTCTACGGCAATGAGTTTGATGTAATTTCTTCCCCTTGACTGTGGGCAGGAACTAGTGACCGCATCTAATAAGTAGACTATGGCAACATGATGAGATATCACTTCCGTGGTTATATTACAAAAGACAAGGATATCTGCCTTGATAGCTGACTTTCTTTATTGTCCTCTGGCTTATGTGCTTTGAGGAAGCAAGCTGCCCTGCTGGACAGGTCTGTGTGGCAAGGAACATAAGACTCTTCACAGCTGCATGTCAGTGAGGAATTAAACCCTCAGTCCAATAACCTGTGAGTGACTGAATTCTGCCAACAACCATATGAGGTTGGAAGTAGGTCCTTCTCTAGTTAAGCCTTGAGATGCTATTCCATTCCTGGCCAACAGCTTAATTGCTGTTGCCCCAGCTAAGACTTGTCTGGATTCCTGACTATGGAAACTGTGAGACAATAAATATGTGATATTTTATTTGTTTTTTTATTTTGGTAAATACACACATAACAAAACATTCACCATTTCTACAATCTTTACATGTATAGTTCAGTGACATTAATTCATTCATTATGTTGTTCAACCATCAGAATTAACCATTCCAGAATTTTTCTATCACCAGTAACAGAAGATCAGTGTCTCCCAGGCATTGTGTCTTCCTTCCCACCCACCCCCCACCTCCCCCTGGTAACCACTAATAAACTTTGATCTCTATATTCTTGGCTATTCTAGATATTTCCTATAAGTGGTATCATACAATGTCTTTTTGTGACTAACATATTCACTTAACCCTACCACCCAGAACCTAGGCTTAAGGTCATGTCTAACCGCAGGGGAAGTTAGGAAATATAGTATTGTGCTTTGTTTTATTTTGTTTTGGTTTTCTCCTGAGCTCCATGTATGAAAGAGAGGGGGAAGAGTCTTAGACTGCAGCGCTGTTCTATGCAAGTTTTGGCTAGGCTGTAATTGTGCATTAGAGGAACCCTTCATCCTACAGGAGTGGACCTGCACTAGTATCCCTGCTATGCTCATCATCAGATGGGAGGAGCCCAGGAGAAGCATGGCCTTGGCACAAATGCAGTGGACAACCCAGATGGGTGATTGTCAGCTATCCACACAGCCCTCTTGCCAGTTACCTTGATGGAGATCTGAGCAGCACATTTCAGTGGCTACCAAACACATAATGCCGGGGTGTTTAGCAGGTGGATGGGTTGATCGTGATTATCGAAAATGGCTTCACATGCATATCTAGTGCTCCTGTCAGGGTGACAGGACTGTCCACTGAAGCACCCACACGTGGCCTCTCCAGCATGATGGCCTCCAGGTAGTCTGAATTCTTACATGGTGACTCAGGGGGTATGTTTCCGCGAATAAGCAGTAGTTGCATGGCCTTTTATGATGTGGTATTTGTAGATACATAGAATCACTTCTGTTATACTCTGTGGGTTGAAGCACCTACAAGACTTCCCAGGTTTAAGGGGAGGCAAGATAGACCCTACTTCTCATGGGAGGAATATCAAAGTATTTGCAGCCGTGTTTTAAAAACCACCACGGTGTCCTATGTTCTTTTATATTTCTGCCAGTACCCTGTACCCCAGTCTCACTGTATCCAAGAGGGAATACAATGTAAGTGTTAAAGAGCACATTCTTTGAGATCAGATAGACATGAATTTGTCACCCATAAAAACCCTTTGCCATTGACCCTATAGGACAGAGTAGAGCCACCCCATAGGGTTTCCAAGGAGCAGCTGGTGGATTTTAACTGGTGGCCTTTTGGTTAGCAGCCAATCTCTTAACTACTGTGCCACCCAAAGGCAGAAAAAAATAATATTAATACAGTATTTACTCAAAAAGTTATTCTGAAGACTAAATGAAACAATATATGCAAGTTTCTGGTACATACTAAGTATTCAATAAATGTTTCCTACCCCTTATGTATTTCCCCCATATTTGTACTACAGAATTGCCAAGTCCATTCTTTGGGACAAATAATTATTTCTTCTGCTCCCAGAGGACTATTTTTGTGGCTAGAATTCATTTTTCAAACCACAGACTTTTAGATCTGGAAGGGACACATCCAATTGAATCTAATGTGGTCATCTTAGTTATCTAGTGCTGCTACAACGGAAATACCAAAAGTGGATGGCGTTAACTAAGAGAAACTTATTTCTTCACAGTCTAGTAGGCTAGAAGCCCAAATTCAGGGTGTTAGTACCAGGAGAAGGCTTTCTCTGTCAGCTCTTGAGGAAGGTCCTTGTCATCAATCCTCCCCCGGACTCGGAGCTTTCTGCCCAGGAACCTCAGATCTAAAGGATGTGCTTTGCTCCCAGCACTGTTTTCTTGGTGGTCTGATGTCCCCAGTTCTCTGTTTGCCTCCCTTTCCTTTTATCTCTTGTAAGATAAAAGGGGTGCAGGCTATACCCCTTTACATTGGATCGGGAATGTGACCTGATCAAGGGTGTTACATCCCACCCTAATCCTCTTTAACCACAGGCAGAGATTATGATTTATAACACATAGGAAAATCACAAAATGGAGGGCATCCACACAATACTGGAAATCATGGCCTAACCAACTTGACACATATTTTTGGGCTACGCAAATTAATCCATAACAGTGGTCAACAAGCATTATTGAGTAGCTATTCTGGATTTGGCTTAAAGGATTTAGACAACGACTCTAAATGGAAAAGAAAATAAATTAAAAAGATAGGCATTTTGCTTTTATAATACTGTAAGTGGACTTAAAATCTCGGGAAGTGTGGTACATCCCCCTCACCCCAATCCTTAGCCTTGATCGTCAGCAATGGGCTGGCTGTGCTTCTCATGCCCACGTGTGCCAGGCAGTTAGACAATGGCCATTCTGTGGATGTCCCTTAGTGAGGGTCCCTATCTCAGCCATCTACACTGTGCTGATAGCAGCTGAACACCTCAGACTGGGCGTAGCACCAACTTTTACAGAAAGGTCTGGCTGGGCCCTGAAACCAAACGGCTGGCCTCCTGCCCAGCTACTTTTTCCTCTATCCAATTTCTGAGCCGAATGTTACTATTCCCAGAGGTGACCTGGGGACTATAAATTTTGAGCCTTGTTGATGAGTTCTAAAAAGTACAATGTAAACAAAGCTCATAAAATTTATTGAGCTCTTAAGTCCCAGAGACAGTGTTAAGAGCTTTATAATGGTAGCTCAGTGCTCACATTTCTGAAGTTGGCACTATTATTATATCTACAGATGAGGCAACTGAGGTTCAGGGGCGTGAAGGAAAAAATTAGAAAATCAGGTTTGGAATATTTTATTTATTTTTATTATGCTTTAAGTGAAAGTTTACAGCTCAAGTTAGTGTCTCATACAAAAATTTATACACACATTGTTATATGACCTTAGTTGCTATCCCTATAATATGACACACACTTCCCTATTCTATCCTGAATTTCCTGTGTCCACTCAACTAGCTCCTGTCCCTTTCTACCTTCTCATCTCGTCTCTGGACAGGAGCGCCCATTTAGTCTTGTGTATCTACTTGAACTAAGAAGCAGACTCTTCATGGGTATCATTTTATGTCTTATAGTCCAGTCTAATCTTTGCCTGAAGAGTTGGTTTCAGGAATGGTTTTAGTTCTGGATTAACAGAGAGTCCAGGGGCCATGTCTTCTGTGGTTCCTCTAGTCTCAGGCAGACCTTAAGTCTGGTCTTTTTACTGGAATTTGAATTCTGTGCCCCACTTTTCTCCTGCTCCATCAGGGACCCTCTGTAGTGTTCCCTGTTAGGGCGGTGATTCGTGGTAGCTGGGCGCCATCTAGTTCTTCTGGGGGGTTTTGAATATTTTAAATGAAACTATAGACAATGATAGAGTTCCTGGGTGGGGCAAACAGTTAACATGGTAGTCTGCTAATGGAAAGGTTCACGGTCTGAGTCTACTCAGAAGTTCCTCAGAAGAAAGCCTGGGAGGTCTACTTCCAAAAAAATCATCATTGAAAACCCTATGGAGCACAGTTCTACTCTGACACACATGGGGTTGCCATGAGCATAAATCAACTAGACAGCAACTGTTATAGGTAATGGCGTGAAACTTCTGTTTCTTAATGAAATATAATCCAGTGAGTGGCTTTTGAACCTCATAGTTTAGTTGGTAAAGGAAAATATAATATAGATACCCAATCTGGCAAAATTGGCATTACTATTTTACCAGTCATATAAAAATTTTGGTTAATGTGTGGAATCATACAGTTGATTCACATATAAACATATTAAACCTAAAATATATAAATGTACTTTCATTTATTAATCACTTGATGCAGAGGAGGGTTGTTTTGTTTATTGAGTATGGGTCCGCTGACAGAAGGTCCACCTTGTTCTTTATTCATCAAAAAAAAAAAAAGAAATATTCATGGTGCACCATCTAAAATTTGTAGCTTTAATTTTCTTACAGAAGAAATTATTTTATATTCTGAAAGTTGTTTTCACCAATTATTTAAAACTGTTGTATACTTAATTCTACGATAATTTTTGGCCTAGTTGCCTTTACTGTGTTGTTTCATAGAATACACATATTTCTTCAGTTTCTAAATGTTTAAACAAGACTTAAAACTTGCTTAACATTGAACTGTAATAAGTGGGCTTGGGAACAAACACAACTAACTCTTAGTAAGAACGTAAGTGCAGGAATAGGAGTCACCAGTGTACTAGAATGTAGCCAGAGGAAGGGCAGGTGGTGACATCTGCAACATTGACTAAATGGAGGAGGTAGGTACAGCGAGGGTCTATCTATGGCCACTTTTCACCTATCTTTAAGATCACCTTTCTTTCTATTGACATCAGTACATACATGTGATCAACTGCTTTGGATTACTCTTCATCCTTAAATTCTTAGGATATCCTTTTGTCAATAATTCCCATGTCCCACAGACTTGCAGAAATGAGTGGAGCTCCACTCGTAAATGAGAACAAAACATAAAATGAACTAAAGCCCATCAGTCAAAAACAAAAAAGATAATTGAACAACAAAGATGCCACATCTATAGTTTGACTTCTTCAGGAAGCATTTCAAGAAATTTAATGTGTGGTATCTCTATTAGGGCTATTCAATAGAACAGTCTGTGCTGAAGGAAATGTTCATTATAAACCATTTTTTTCTATATAGTTGTTTCTCTCTACTTATTGATTTGTATGATTGATTTCTATGTTCCATATTTATACTATTCAATACATAGCCATTAGCTACATATGGCTATTGAGCACTCTAAATGTGGCTAGTACAACTGAGTAGTCCTTGGGTGGTGCAAATGGTTGAGTGCTTGACTATTAGCCAAAATGTTGGCAGTTCAAACCCACCCAGGGGAGCCTCAGAAACCCTATGGAGAATTTCCACTCTGCACACATGGAGTCACCACGAGTCGGAATCGACTAGTTAACAACTAACAGCAGTACAACTGAAGAACAAAACAAAACAAAACAAAACAACTGAGGACCTGAATTTTCGTTTTATTTAATTTGAGCTAATTTAAATTTAAATAACCACATGTGACTTGTGTCTATTGTATTGGAAAGCAGAGATTTACATCTATTACTCCAAGATTAATTCACATACAGGGCTAACTTCTACAACTTCTTCCCATAAATAAATGAATTGTGAAAGTAAATCACACTAATGCTTTAATCTTGGACTGGGAGTTTTCCTCTTAGTTTTATTAAAGGAGAGGGTGAGGGTAAGTACATGCATGTCTGTACACAAATATTGCTAACTTTAAATAAATTATTCTCCATAGTTTTCTATATTTTATGTACTGTTGGCTTAGTTTAGTTTGGACCTCATTTGTGAGTGTGTGAGGTAAATCAGAGGGCAGATATCTTGCCATCAGAATATAAACTAACTCTTGTGTAGAATGACATGCAAATCGGTATGAATGTCCATATTCTTACCTATGTTTACCAAATGAGCTGATGAGCAAACAAAATTGTGTAAAATCATGCAAATATGAAAACAGATCGGTCAGTGTTCACATTTGAAATGTAATGATCACTGTGAAACCACCTGGGCTTAGGAAAGTCATTTAAATCATACATATTAATGATTTATGAGTTTACCTGTTCTGCTTCCCCAACGTGCTCAGGAACCAGGACCCTTACTAACCCATGAATTATGTCACCCTAACTTGGGAATCATATGGTCTGCGGACAACTGCATTTCCTAATTTATATCAGAATCTTCCAATGAGCACAGGTAAAATGGAATGAAAGTTTTAAGGTAGAAATATTGATATTCGTAATGATATAATAGTAGATATAGTAGCAAGCAGAATAGAATCTAAACATTTACTGGAATTATTTTACTATTACTTTGGTATGTTAGTGTTTTGGAGGGCATTTAAAATGTCTGTTTTTAACTAATCTTAAAATTAAACAACTCCCCAGACGCCTGGACAATGTTCCAAGACTTCTAGGCGTCTTATCATTAAATACAGCCCTGAAAACCAACCTCATTAATCTCTCAAGAATGCCCCTTCTCATTTCCCAAGGACCTTACTTACTTTGAAGTAACAGATGGTAGATGTTTAGCCTAGAGGTTTCTTTTTCTCAAGACCTGTATATCTAAAGTTTGGTATATCCCATGTGACTTGCTTTTCTGTACTACTCTATAACCTTCAAAAAACTAGCTGTATGACTTCCAGCCAACATGGAGCCATAGATAGAAGCAGCACACCATCCCTCCACAGCAAAGACCCAAAAAACTAAGTAAAACAGAGACAAACGTCATTCCTGGAACCCAAAGTATCAAATGAAGAGATAAAGAACTCAGCCAAACACCGAATGGAATAAGAAACTGACAGAGAACTGAGAGCAAGGAGAGATACTTGCCAAGGTTCCTTATTAGCTAATGCAGCACGGATTTGCCATCTTTGGACTCCTGTCAGAGATCAGCTGACAGGGAGCACGGGAAAGCAATTTCACGAAGCTCCCAGCAGGAGACAGAGCACCGGGTCACCAGAAATACACACTTTCCCACCCCCTATCCTCTTCCTGCTGCTCTACCTCCCAGCTTCCTGGCTGGCTCCGGAGCTTGGCTGCCTGGGAAATGCAGCCTCTGTGCCCCTTGGATTCACCCCACCCACATGGCAGATTGGCAGACATGGAGTATGGGAAAGCAGCTTCACAAAGTTCCCAGGAGGAGACAGAGCACCCGGTAACGAGCGATATATGCTTTCCTAACCCCTACCCTTCTTCCCCTCCCCCTTCGGCCTCCTTTGTTTCCTGCCAGCCGCAGTCCCTTGGCCAAGAGGCAACTGTTTCTGCCCCAGGCCACTTGGATTTGCCCCGTCCACACTGGCCGGGTCCCTGAGCTGGTGTAGCTTCTTTCCGTCTCTTTTGATTTCTTATGTGCCTCCCACCACCTCCCCCTCCTTTATCTCGAACACCTGGCTCCATGTGCCATCTTTGCTTCTTCTTGAAAGCCTGTGAAGCCCTGCTTGACTGGGGATCCACTACCCAGGCCCGTGACACCACGCTGGTGGGATCTCTGGGGCTTTATGTATTTGCTTGTTTTGTTTTACTTCATTCTGTTCTGTTTTGTTTGTTTTCTTTCTCTTTTTTCATTTGGGAACCGCTTCTAGCTAAAAAAAAAAAAATTTTTTTTTTTTTTTTTCTAGCTGGGCTGCACTGCACAGCCTAGGAGCCACTCCCTTAAGCTGCATAGCCGGGATCCCTGGGGGCATTTCTCTTTTTTCTCCTCTTTTTTACTGTTTCTGTCTGTCTTCATTTCTCAGCTCTCCTCTGTCTACACTGGCCTTCTTTTCCAGTCTCCTGAATACCTGGTGCTGTATGACGTCTATATCCCCTTTAGCCAGGCTATACTTGCAGGACTCCCGGGGCTTTTCTTTTCTACTTTTTTTCCCCCTTTCCAAATTTTTGTCTAGTTTTTTTTTTTTTCTTTTTCTTTTTCCATTTCTCCCTTTTTGCTTCTCTCCATTTCTCAGATTCTCATCTCTCTACTCCAGTGGCAACCTCCCTTTGGACTTCTCTTTTTTTTCTCTGTTTGTTTTTGGCTCCTGCTTTTCTCTCCTCTTTCCCATACCCATACTAGCTCCATACATCACAACCTCCCGCATATTTCCTGTCTACCTGCACCACGAGCTGAACATCACACCTCTGAGCAGCACAGGCACAGCCTACTGGAACCTGCCTGGCACTGATTCCCGGTCTGCCCTGTCAGCCATAGTACATGCCACAAACAACCCATCCTACCCCCTCCCCTTCAGCTGGACCTTCCCTGGTGCACCATAGCTGAGTGACCGGCCCCACCCATTGGACAAGGAAGTGAAAAGTATCACCACTACAGATGAGCAAAAAACAAAAAATGCACAGACTGCCTGCTCAGACATAACCAAATAAAACAAAAAAACAGGACAAAACAAATCTACAATCAAGAAATGAAGAAAATAACTACTGAATGTCCTGAAGAGAGCAGACAATATCAAAACATATTAAAAAAAAAAAAAAAGAAAGAAAAGGATGGTTCCAGAAGGTGTCCAAAAGAAAACACCAGATGAATTTCCAGTAGAAGAAAAGGCTTTAGAACTACTGACAGGGAATTCAAATCTCTAATATTCAGACCTATCCAAGGGTTGAAGCAAAAATCAGACAAAAATGAGGAAAAAATTGACAAATTTATGGAAAAGGCAGACAAATTTATGGAAAATACACACAAAAAATGGAAGAATTCAGGAAAATAATAAAGGAACAAATGCCAAAATAAATTCACAACTAGAAATCACACAAAAACAACAATTAGAAATCTAAAAGATAAACAATAAGATTTCAGAAATGCACAGTGTCATAGAAAGACTGAGGAGAGGTTGAAAGGATGAAAGACAGGATTAGTAAAATTGGAGACAAACACTTGGATACAACTCTGAGGAAAAATCAGAAAAATGTGGAAACCCTGAGAATTATGTGGGATACAATCAAAAGCAAAAATATGTGAATGATCAGAATTCCAGAACAGGGAGACAAAACAGAAAACACAGAGAAGATCACTGAAGAATTGCTGACAGAAAAGTTCCCTAACATTATGAATGATGAAAAGCAGAACATCCAAGAAGCTCCACAAACCCTGTATAGGGTAGGACCCCCACAAAAAAACACCAAGGCATATCAAAATCACACTTGCTAAAACAGAAGACAAAAAATCCTGTGAGCAGCTTGAGAAAAACAAAAAGTCACATATAGAGGAGAAACAATAAGACTAAGCTCTGATTATTCAGCAGAAACAATGCAGGCAAGAAGGCAATAGAATGATATACAAAACCTTGAAATAAAAACACTGCCAACCATGAATAATATATCCTGCAAAATTTTCATTCAAATATGATGGTGAAATTTGGACATTTCAAGATAAACAGAAATTAAGAGGATATGTAAAAACCAAACCTGCAAGAATTATTAAAGGAAGCCTTTTGGTCTGAGACCAAGCAACATCTGACCACAGCCTGAATCTAGGATGCAAGATTGTACCAGCCAGATACCAAGGTAGGAAATGAACTCTCAAGGACTATCTAAAATCAAAAGAATTGTAACAGGAAACCAGAGAGTTTCATCTATAAATGACAACAACGTCAGAACAATAAAAGAGGGAATAAATGGTGTAGGTACAGAACTTTCTAATGGAGAAGAAGGCAAGGCGATAAAAATAATAGACTGGTTCAAACCTAGGAAGATAAGTGTAAATTTCAAGGTAACCACAAAGAAAGTTATACCCACTCATCAAAATAAAGAAGAAAAACATAAAGTCTTGATAAAAGCAAAATCTACAAAAACAAAAGAAATCCACAAACAAAAAAACTCAACATAGGAGAGTAAGAGGAACAAAAAAAAATGTTTGCACCACAAAAAAAGCACTACAAAATGACAGCAATAAACTCACACCTATCAATAATTACACTGAATGTAAATGGCCTAAATGTACTCATAAAGAGACTCAAAATGACAAAATGGATTTGAAAAAAAAAAAAAGGATCCATCAATATGCTGTCTACAAGAGACACACCTTAGAAACAAAGACATAATTTTATTAAAAATCAAAGGATGGAAAAAAATATAACAATCAAATAATTACCAAAGAAGAGCAGGAGTGGCAATACTAAACTCAGATAAAACAGACTTTAAAACAAAATCCACCATAAAAGACAAAGAAGGGCACTATATAAGGATTAAAGGCACACTCCATCATGAAGACTTAACCATGATAAATATCTACACAGCCAATGACAGGGCTCCAAAATACATAAAACAAACTGTAACAGCACTGAAAAGAGAAATTGACACAATAATAATAGACTTCAACATCACTCTCAGTAAAGGACAGAACATCTTGAAAGAAACTCAACAAAATACAGAAGAGTGAAAAAGTGCATGACCTCATAGACATATATAAAACACTCCACCCAACAGCTGCAAAGTACACATTCTTTTCCAATGCACATAGAACATTCTCCAGGATAGGCCACATCTTAGTTTACAGAGCAACCCTCAACAAAATCCAAAACATTCAGATAATATGAAGTACCTTCTCTGACCAAAATGCCATCAAAGTAGAAATTAACAACAGGAACAGTAAGGAAAAAAAATCAATTACATGGAAACTGAATAACATCCTGCTTAAAAACCACTGGGTAATAGGGGAAATCAGAGATGGAATCGAAAAATTCCTAGAATCAAATGAGAATGAAAACGCATCATACCAAAACCTTTGGGACACAGCAAAATCAGTCATCAGTTGCAGCAATTGATGCACACATCCAAAGAGAAGAAAGGGAAAAAATCAAAACATTAGCTACACAACTTGAACAAATAGAAAGAGAACAGCAAAAGAAGCCCACAGCCACCAGAAGAAAGGAAATAATAAAGATCAGAACAGAATTAAATGAAATAGAGAGTAGAAAAGCAACAGAAAGAATCAACAAAACCGAAAGTTGATTCTTTGAAAGGATCAACCAAATCGACAAACCACTGGCCAAACTGACAAAAGAAAAACAGGAGAGAATGCAAGTAACCCAAATAAGGAATGAAATGAGGGTCATTACAACAGACCCAACTGAAATAAAAAGGATCCTAGAGGAAATGGACAAATTTCTAGAAACACACTATCTATCCAACCTAACACAATGTTGAAAATCTGAACAGATCCATAACAAGAGAAGAGACTGAAAAGGTTATAATAATAATAATAATAAACCTCCCAACAAGAACAACAGCAACAACAGCTTCACTGAAGAATTCTACCCAACATTCAGCAAAGAGCTTACACCAGTACTACTCAAACTCTTTCAGAACATAGAAAAGGAAGGGATACTTCCAAATTCATTCTATGAAGCCAGCATAACCCCGATACCAAAACCAGGCAAAGACACCACAAAAAAAAAAAAAAAAAAAAAAATTACAGCCCAGTATCTACCATGAATATAGATTAAAAAATTCTCAACAAAATTCTATCCAATAGAATTCAGCATCATATAAAAAAAAATAATACACCACAACCAAGTGGAATTCATACCAGCTATGCAAAAATGGTTCAACATTATAAAATCAATCAATGTAATCCAGCATATAAATAAAATAAAATAAAAGAATTGCATGATCATCTCAATCAACTCAGAAAAGGCACTCAACAAAGTTCAACACCCATTCCTGATTAAAAAAAAAAAAAAAACTTTCTGTAAAATAGGTATAGAAGAAAAATTCCTCAACATAGTAAAGGGCATCTATACAAAACCAACAGCCAACATCATTCTTAATGGAGAGAGGCTGAAAACATTCTCCTTGAGAACAGAAACAAGACAAGGATGCCCTTTATCACCACTCCTATTTAACATTGTGTTGAAAGTCCTAGCTAGAGCAATAAGGCAAGAAAAAGAAATAAAGGACATCCAAATTGGTAATAAAGAAGTAAAACTGTCCCAGTTTGCAGATGATATGACACTACACATAGAAGACTGAAAGACTCTAAGAGAAAACTACTGTAACTAATAGATTCAACAGAGCAGCAAGACACAAGATAAACATACAAAAATCAGTTGGATTCCTATACACCAATAAAAAGAAAGATGAAAAGGAAATCAGGAAAACAATACCATTTATAATAACTCCAAAAAAAAAAAAAAAACTTAAGAATAAATCTAACCAGGGATGTAAAAGCCTATAAAAAAAAAAAAAAAACTACGAAGCATTACCACAAGAAACAAAAAGATCTACATAAACGGAAAAACATACCATACTCATGGATAGGTAGATTCAACTTTGTGAAAATGACAATTCTACTCAAAGCAATCTACAAATACAATGCAATACCAATCCAAACACCAACAACATTCTTTAAAAAGATGGAAAAACTAATTATTATCTTATATGGAAACGGAAGAGTTCCCAGATAAGTAAAACACCATTGAAGAAGAAGAATAAAGTAGGAGGACTCCCACTACCTGACCTCAGAACCTACTATACAGCCATGGTAGTCAAAACAGCCTGGTACTGGTGCAATGACAGGTACATTGATCAATGGAACAAAATCGAGAACCCAGATGTAAAACCACCCACCTACGGTCACCTGATCTTCAACAAGGGCCCAAAATCCATCAAATGGGAAAAAAAGAAAGTCTTTTTAACAAATGGTGCTGACAAAGCTGGATGTCCATCTGCAAAAAAATGAAACAGGATCTGGACCTCACACCATACACAAAAACTAATTCAAAGTGGATCAAAGACCTAAATATAAAACCAAAAACTGTAAAGATCATGGAAGAAAAAATAGGATCAATGCTAGAGGCCCTAATATGTGGCATTAACAGGATACAAACCATAACTAACTACACACAAAGTCCAGACAATAAGCTAGATAACTGGGATCTTCTAAAAATTAAGCACTTTTGCTCATCACAAGACTTCACCAAAAGAGTAAAAAAGAGACCCTACAGACTGGGAAAAATTTTTGGCTCTTACAAATCTGACAAAGTTCTAACCTCTAAAATCTATAGGAAAATCCAACACCTCTACAATAAAAGGACAAATAATCCAATTAAAAAATGGGTTAAGGAAATGAACAGACACTTCACCAAAGAAGACATTTGAGTGGCTAACAGACACATGAGGAAATGCTCCTGATCACTAGTCATTAGAGAAATACAAATCAAAACCACAATGAGATACCATCTCACCCCAGCATGACTGGCACAAATCAAAAAGCAGAAAATAGCAAAAGTTGGAGAGGCTACAGGGAGGCTGGGACTCTTATTCACTGTGGGTGGGAATGCAAAATGGTTCAACCATTTTGGGGAATGTTATTGTCCTTACTTAGAAAACTAGAAATAGAAATACCATATAAGCCAGCAAGCCCATTTCTAGAAATATATCCTAGAGAAATAAGAACTATCATATGAATAGACACATGCACACCTATGTTCATTGCAGCATTGTTCACAACAACAGAAAGATGGAAACAACCTAGATGCCCATCAACAGATGAATGGATAAACAAACTGTGGTACATACACACAATGGAGTACTGCACAACAATAAAGAACAATGATGAATCTGCAAATCGTCTCACAACATGAATAAATCTGGAGGGCATTATGCTGAGTGAAATAAGTTTTTTTTTTTTTTAACACTAATAAATCTTAAATATATTAGTTGTGATGTATATTTCATAACATAAACTGGCCATGTTTTCCCCCAAATTTAAATGAATACAACTCTACTGTCTTAATTGTTATTTAAAGTTATTTTAAGAGCAACTCCCAGATATTACTTGGGGGTGGGATGTAAGTATAAGGTGATTAACGGGAGTTAAGGAAAACCTTCTCTAGGCAAACCAGGTATTTTTCCTCATAGAAGATTTTTATGTTGTCAACACTAGGCATTTGCCAGGTGAGAAGTGACCTTAATGAAACAAAAATTAAATCTTAATGTTCAAAACCATCATATACTGGACATTTTGTAATATTGTACAGTATCGCATACCACGAAAACTTCTTAATGGAGGATCAAACACTGGAATCTTATTCTTTTTTTGTCTTCTTGTTCTGTTGACTGGCTACTCAATTTGATGAATTTTATTCAATTACATTAAACCAATTAATGTCACACAAGAGAATAAAACACTAAATTCAATATCTTGCCTGTTATGAAACTTTCAAAGAATAAATGGTCTTCATTGAAAGAGCCAGAAACAATAACTTCTGCATGAGAGTAGAACTGTACTGTGCATTAAAGTGAAATGAAGTAAAATGCTTGTTCTGGGAAACACTGGGCATGTGGTCTGTGAGACTGATGAACGTGCTGAAATTCAAACTGAAATTTAGATTTACGAATCAACGGTTCCTGGAGAAAGTGGCTTGCAGAGGAGTGGCTTGTCTCTTGCTCAAGAGACATCAACAAATGTTTGGATTAATTTGTCTTGACGATCTCTTGCCACCAACAACTCTTCATGGGAGTAGGAAACTATGTACCAAGCACTTGTGCTCCTATCCTATACTCCACCCTTTTTATGCAAAATAAAAAGAGAGAGCTTCCATTTTACACTGGTTTTTATAGCTATCTAGAATTTGAGACTATATATATTTTTAAAAAGTGGTCTGCATTATGGGCTTAATATTTTAAATAGAGCATCTTTAAGGTGCTTGAAGTCTTTACATACTTCAGTGAACATCCTTGTAGATGTCACATTGTACACATGTGCAAGAGCATATCTAATTTATAAAACTAGAGCTGAAATTACTGGATTGGAGTGTGTATCCATTATCAATTTTACTAAGAAATACAACTATATTTATTAACATAGGAAAATGGGTTGAACCAATTTGTATTTTTACCAGCTGTGTATAAGAGTTCCTTTTCATTCCTATTCTTGTCAACACTTAATATTGTCGGGTTGCTTGATATTCCACTGTTCTTACTAAAGCTTTAATATACATTTATATGATCACAAAGATATTGAACATCTTTTCATATGTTTACTGGAATTTTTTCAGTTCCTATCATGTCCCATGTATTGCATTCTTTATGTAGTTCTCTTTGAATTGGAGAATATATGCATTTAATGGTAACCTGGCTCAATCTCCTGTAGAGAATGGAGTCCATTTTATATAACCGTAGGAAGACCATCGGCCACCATCTATTCAAATACTTCCAATTAGATAGTGTTTATGAACTCCCTAAGAATGTCTTTTAATATTGAAGAATTCTTAAATCTAACAAATAATCTGGTAAAATATTTCTCTATTTGGTAATCCTTACTGTTTAAAATGGAAACCCTGGTGGTATTGTGGTTAAGAGCTCCAGCTCCTAACCAAAAAGTCAGTAGGCACTCCTTGGAAACCCTATGGGGCAGTTATACTCTGTCCTATAGGGTCACTAAGAGTCGGAATTAACTCGACGGCAACAGGTTAACGTTTAAAATCCCTATATTCATCTTCTAATTACATGCTGGTAAGCGTCCCAATCAATTAGTTTTCTTCTTATAGTTTAAATGTATATTTTTTATATACTTAATGTTTCTATTGTAATTTTAAGGCCACTGAGGGCTGAAGTTTAGGAAGTTTCCAAATACCCAAAAGCAGAATTGCTACAGAAATGGCCTTTTTCCATTTTTATTACATCTTAGTTTTTGTGTTATAACTTCCAAGTAACAAATTGAAGAAAGAAACTAGTTTGGTAATGAATTGCAACCGGACAACACACCTCACATATATCAGTGAATCAGTTGGGGCACCTTTAGTTATGCATAATAAAGCCCATTTGAACCAGTTTAAAGAAAACAGGGATAATATACTATGTTTTATGTGCCATAAAATATGATGTTGGCAAAGAATATTGAATATACCATGGACTGCCAGAAGTATGAACAAATCTGTCTTACAAGAAGCACAACCAGAATGCTCCTTAGAAGTGAGGATGGCAAGACTTCATCTCAAATACTTGGAAAACGTTATCAGGAGGGACCGGTCTCTGGAGAAAGACATCATGCTTGGTAAAGTAGTAGAGGGTCAGCGAAAGAGAGGAAGGCCCTCAACAAGGAGGATTGACACAGTGGCTTCAATAATAGGCTCAAGCATAACAATGACTGTGAGGATAGCACAGGACCGGGCAGTGTTTCGTTCTGTTGCACATAGGGTCTCTATGAGTTGGAGCTTATTACCATTTGGCTAATTGTCTTCAGGAGTTGGAAACAATGCATCCTACGCACAACCACCACCCATGTGCCAGTGAAGGGTTACATGTTGGTATGATGCTGAACAGGTTTCAGTGGAGCTTTCAGACTAAGAAGAATGAGGAAGAAAGTCCTGGCAATAGACTTGCAAGAATCTGTCAATGAAAACCCTGTGGATCACAGTGGTTCTATCTGCAGTCAGCATTGTGTTCCCTTGTGCATGGGGACAACTCTGCGGCAGCTAAAAATAACAACACACTTCATGAGTCCCTCCCCAGGGTCAGCTAGGTAAATGTTGATAAATACAAGCCAACATAGTAATGCCATTAAAAAAAATATTGTGGTAAAATATATAAATCGACTCGACGGCACTGGGTTTGTTTTTTTTTGGTTTTATATAAAGGACAGCTTTTCTCATTTTAACCACTTTAAAGTGTAGAAATCAGTGACATTAATTACATTCATCATTTTGGGCAACTGCCATCACTATCACTATCTACTTCCAAAAAATTTTTTTAATTACCTCAAATATAAACTCAGCACCACTTAAGGAATAACACCCTATTCCTCCCTCCCCTTACCAAACCCAAACCAAACCCAGTGCCATCGAGTGGATTCCAACTCATAGCGACCCTATAGGACAGAGTAGAACTGCCCCCATAGAGTTTCCAAGGAGCGCCTGGCAGATTTGAACTGCCAACTCTTTGGTTAGCAGCTGTAGCACTTAACCACTGTGCCATCAGGGTTTCCTCCCTCCCTTTACCCATTGAAAAAAAAAAAATGATTGCCATCGAGTCGATTCTGACTCATAGCGACCCTATGGGACAGAGTAGAACTGCTCTATTGAGTTTCCAAGGAGCACCTGGTGGATTTGAACTGCTGACCCTCTGGTTAGCAGCCATAATGCTTAACCACTACACCACCAATGTTTCCCCTTAGCCCTTGGTAGCCACTAATAACCTTTTAGCTCTATGCATTTCCCTATTCTAGCTATTTCACGTAAGTGGGGTAATACAACATCTGTCCCTTTGTGTCTCGGCATAATATTTTCAAGATTGATTCATGTTGTAGAATGCATTAAAACTTCATTTCTCTTTATGATTGAAAAAAATTCCATTGTATGTATATACCACATTTTGTTTATCCATTCATCTACTGGAGGACACTTGAATTTTGTCCACCTCTTGGCTCTTGTGAATAGCACTGCAATGAACACTGATGTGCAAGTATGTGTTTGAGTCCCTGCGTTCAAGTCTCTTGGTATATACCTAGGAGTAGAATTTCTGGGTCATATGGTAGTTCTATGTTTCACTTTTTGTGAAACCTCCCAAAGTGTTTTCCATAGTGTCTGCATCGGTTTGCATTCCCAACAGTAATGCATGAGGGTTCCCATTTCTCTACATTCTAGCCAATACTTGTTATTTTTCATTTTTCTGAAAATAGCCATTCTGGGTATGAAGTGATATATCACTGTGGTTTTGATTTGCATTTGTCTAATGACTAATGGCATTGATCATCTTTCCATATGCTTCTTGGCCATTTGTATATCTTCAATGAAGAAATGCCTATTCAAGTCCTTCACCCATTTTTAATTGGGTTGGCTATTTCAGACTATGGGACACTCACAGTTTGTCCTCAATTCCTAATTAGAAAGAAAGTCATTAGAAATAGGGCACCAATCACCGATACTGATTTTTCAATGGATATTACGTCTTTCTGATCAGTCTGAACATACCAGATGCTCCCAGGTCATGAACATGTGAAAAGCAGCTTTTATCACTTACAGTAAGAAGCAGACAGCACACCAGAACAAATGCGTAGCTGTTGGCATTCTCTTCGATACAATGGTTATATTTAAGCTTCTTAGAAATTCAATACAAACTTTTGAAATGAATACATGCATATTCACATCAGGAGATGAAAACCCTATTTCAAAACAGGATTACATCTACAGGTATAAACCAAATGAAAACCCACTGCTATCCAGTCGATTTTGACTCATACCAGCCCTACAGGACACAGTAGAACTGCCCCATAGGGTTTCCAAGGAACAGCTGGTGGGTTCCAACTGCCGACCTTTTGGTTAGTAGCCGTATCTCTTAACAACTGCGCCACCAGGGTTCCTCTCTATAGGTATAGGGGTTAGGACTCAAACACATATTTTAGGGGGACTCAATTTAATCTGTAACAGATGCTATTGTAAACTGTTTTATTAATTTCCTTTTCAGCTTGTTCATTGCTGGTGTATAGAAGCACAACTGATTTTTGTGTATTGATTTTATACCTACAATTTTGCTGCATTCATTTATAAGCTCTAGTTTTTTTTAGTAGCTTTTTTGTGGTAAGGGCAAGCAGCAGGTACAATCTGACAAACGCCTCATCTAAGGAATTTTCTGGAGGGACTTCTGGGAGAATTGCCTTCAATCTTAAAAAAGGACAAAAGACAGAGACATACCCCATCCTGCCTTTGGATATTGTCTTATAATGTGATAGTTGGAGCTCTGGCAGCCCCTTGAGACCATGAGGTAAAACTGAAATCAATCCCAGAGAAGTCGAAAGTGGATAACTTATATAATTGGGCCATAGCATTAGCCAACCGTGGAACTACCCACTCAAGACTTCCTATCATGTGAGATAATGCATTTCCTATCATTTAAAATATACAAGTCAGTTTTTTCTGTAACTCATAGCTGTTGGCATTCACTTTGATACAATGGTTATATTTAAGCTTCTTAGAAATTCAATACAAACTTTGAAATGAATACATGAATATTCACGCCAGGAAATGAAGTCTAACCACTAATAAACTTCACCTTTCAAATCTTAAGTTTCTTTTTCTTCTCCTCTTCTCCAAACCTACAGAGTTTTATAAAAATACTAAACATGAAAAGCAGCAGTTTGGTTTCACACCCAGGTAATGTTCTCCAATTTTGCCAAGTTTCATTGTATATTTCCATTTAAACACACACACCCACAGCTGATTCTTTTAAAATAATTTTATTTAAGCTGGAGGCTATGTGCCTCAAAATCAAATTACTAGAAGACAGCCTCACAAAATACATTTGATCTTTGTGGGGGATGATCTGAATACTTTAGAGGAGACCAGAAACCACGGAATAAAAATACTAGTTTCAAAATTGCCCACAAGGCTAGCCATCTCAGTAGGGAAATAGATTTTTTTTTAATAATTTCTAGTGTAAAGCTCTATCCACTAGGATGTGCTGTTGCCTTGTAGCTCTCCATAAAATCCCTTGTTTCCAAAGCATGTTCATAAATTGTCCCTGCCAAATCTGGAATGCTTTATCTCCCTTCCTCAAAGCAAGCACGCATGTTGTTGTTTCCTTATTTCAGTGCAAGCCAGAAAGTGTCTTGCTGTAAGATAGAAAAGAATGATGTTGGAAAGCAGCTGACATGCGGATAAGTTTGATTACTGGCAACATTCTAATGTCTGATGAGAGCGCTGGAGTTGAGGTCTGCCAATTATTCACAGCTCCGAAGGATAAATGATTTCCAACATGGTACCCATCCACCCAGGCAGCCAGAGTGTTGCAGGGATGTTTCTAATTGTGAATTTGAAGGGTAGCTGTCTGCATGCAGCGTTAATAGAGCTTTGTGCCCTGGCAAACATTGACATGAGGCATTTAGACACCCTAAGATTTCTCCTTGGGAATGACAAGGTCAATTATGGACTCCTCAGGTAATCTCATTTGGCAGTGGAGATGCAGCCAGTGGGAGGGGACTCTAACTCAGAAGGGAGACAGCTTATCAGGCCATCAGCAAACAATCATTCAGTGTCTGCAGTAGGCCAGCACGGTAGGCTTTGAATTTTTATTATCAGAACTCCTGACAGAAGATGTGCTGGTCACAGAGGGCTAGGTCTTTGATGAAGATAGACTGGGCTTTTCTTCCATATAACCGCTGGTACCCATGGTGTCACTGAACTGCAAATGCCTTTAAGGACATGGACTTAATTTTGCATATGCTCAGTTTCTTTGTTTGTTTAGATTTTTAAAATTTTAATGAATGAAATAGTTTCCCGGGGAGCACAAATGGTTTGTGCTTGGCTACTAACACAGATGTTGGTGGTTCAAATTCACCAAGCAGGGCCACAGAGAAAAGCCCTGGTGATCTTCTTCCATAAGATTACAGCCATTGAAAACCCTATGGAACACAGTTCTACTCTGAAGCACATGGGGTGGACATGAGTTAGAATCAACTCAATGGCAACAGATAATAAATGAAATTAAATCTAAGCGCTGTTGATACAACGATGAAAAGGCTAGCATGGTTCCAAACCTAAAGAAAATTAGAAAATCAGATGGACATTCTGTATTAGTTTTGTAGGGTTATTGTAACAAAGTAACACAAAGTGGGTGGCTTAAAAACAACACAATTTTATTGTCTAACAGCTCTGGGGGCTACAAGTCCAAATTAACATGTTGACCTGACCACGGTCCCTCTGAAGGCTCTACTGGAAGATTTTTTCTTGTCTCTCCCAGCTTCTGGTAGGCCCAGGCATTCCTTGGCTTGTAGATACATCTTCACATGGCTGCCCTTATGTCTGTCTGTCTGCCTGTGCCTCTTCTCTTTTATATGAATACCAGTCATATAGGATTAGGAACCCTCCTACTTCAGAATGGCCTCATGTTAACTGATAGCATCTTCAAAGACCCTATTTCCAAACAAGGTCATATTCACAGGTACCAAGGGTTAGAACTTTGACAGGTTTGGGGGGAGACACAATTCAGCTCATAACATATCCTTTATGACCTGGCTCTGCTTCCTGCTATGGACCCATCAGTTAATACATTTACCATCCATTTCCATATGGGTTTTCTAGAACTAACCCCACGTGCGGCCACAATGCTCCTTAGAAGCAAGGATGGCGGGACTGCGTCTTACATACTTTGGACATGTTGTCAGGAGGGATCAGTCCCTGGAGATGGACCTCATGCGTGGCAGAGTACAGGGTCAGTGGAAAAGAGGAAGACCCTCAACTAGGTGGATTGACACAGTGGCTACAACAATGAGCTCAAGCATAACAACGATTGTAAGTATGGTGCAGAACTGGGCAGTGTTTCATTCTGTTGTGCATAGGGGTCGCTATGAGTTGGAACCGACTCGACGGCACCTAACAACAACAACAACAACAACAACCCCATGCTATTTTTTCACATGCCCCTCATCTCAGCTTGTTCTTTCACTCCTATGATTTGCTGCTTTTCCTGCTATTCTCTTAGCTTGGAACAAACTTTTCCTCTTCTTCCCTGTGTACCTAATCCTAGTAAGCTTTTTATTCTCTTAATAAACATGATTTTACCTACAAAGCCTTTGTTTATTTCGCCTCTGAAATTTTTTTCCCGAGATTTTAGTGAACTATATATATGTATAGACTCATATGTGAAACAAAATAGAAGCTTAGTAAATATTGGTTATTTTTGTTTTATTTATTTATTTATTTATTTATTACATTCTGTATCATGTATTTATAGTTACATGGTTCTCCTATACACTGTTAGGGTGTCTGCAAAGATGGCTGCCAACACCTCTTGTTATCCTTATGGGCCCATGCTATGCCTTCCATTAGGTGGTGAGATGTAGTTCTTCCCCTCTTAAATCCATGCTGGCCCCAGGATTTACTTTGAGCAATAGGGTGTTCTGAGGTTTCCAGGCCTAGGCCTTAAGATGCCTTGTAGCTTCAGCTTTTATTCTCTTGAGATTTGGTTGCCATGTCAAAGGACTTTGAGAATTATTATAGACACATAGAGTGAGAGAACTGTCAGTCCTCAGCTATTCCAATCACTCTAGCTGAGGTCCCAGATATGTGAATGAACCGTATTAGACGTTCTAGCCCTAGCCAACTTCCAGCTAAATACAGCCTCAATTAACTCAAGTCACTTTGATGTGGAACAGAGGTGATCCATTGCCAGTGAGCTCGGCATAAATTGTGGACTTGTGAACCAACACACGGTAATTAAACCACTAAGTTCTGAGGTGGCTAGATATACGGCAGCAATGTGTAATTGAAACATCTATACTGTGCAACATGCAAGTTCTTTGAGAGAGAGAGCTGCATGCCTTTGTAAATCCCTTAATGCCTAGATTAATGTCATATCAACAGCAGTCATTCAAATAACATCTCAAAATGAATGAAAAATACTCCACTTGATACTTAGAGCTCTCGTTTACATTTACCTGATCCTGTCAGACTGAATGATGGCACTGCAGATATTTTTGGCAATTTGGCTTAGCTGCCATCTCACATTGTACATTGTTGAAATTCACTCTGAAGTGAAGTTTTCCTAACTTCGGTTTCAACTTCAGTGTTCATCATTCTGTCTCAAGGGCCTTCTACTGGATACATCCCTTGTGCTAATGCAAAACTGTGGCCTGATCTGTTGCAAGATAACTTTCAAAGGAAACCTCAAATTATCTATAGCTATGAACATGCACTCTTTCAATAACCAGAAAATAAAGAGATACGGAAATTGATTTCCTTACACAGGGAAATTTCCCTATATGCCACATGACATCCTCAAGTTGCAGCCAAGGCAATACTACTTATTCCCAATTAATGCTGAATTTTCTTCTAGATTTATGATCTCTTCCTCTGCACTCCCAGCTTTTTGTGGCCTCTACAATGTTGTGAAATTTTGAAACCATTCTTTCAATGGCCTGGTGTTCCTTTCTTCTGGATTTCACATCCCCTTTGAAAATATCCTTCTTGTCCAATTGTCAGTGAATCTTGGCACCAGCTTCCGACCTTACACTGAAATCTCAGTGGCAGTAGTTAACATTAGCTATAACATAAGCTATCAATCTTATTCAAGTAAAATATGACATTATGATTAGTTTTTAATATGGAAGAGATAATTTTCCCTCAAATGAATACCATTTATGGAATTTGGCTTTCCAGTGTCCTGGACTGAACTTTCACATCCAATGTTCTTTGTGTCAAGACTGTAAAAGAAAAGTTCACCATAGCCTTCCTTACAACAAACCTTTCGTTTCTACTCTGTTAATAAAGTCATACTATATCAATGTCTTTTAAAGTATCTTTTCTTTTTGGTCTGGAACCCTCAGTCTAGACAAATAAGTTGAGCCAAGTATCAAAAAACAGATCCACTTTCATCTGTGTTGTCAACAATGCTAAAGTGTCTCCTGTGTGTAAGCACTGCAAACAAGAAGTGCGAGCTGGAATCTTCTTTCTAGAAGATTAAGATTCTGAATTAGTATTTGTATATGAAAAAAAAAAGTCATCTGTGGTGGTTAAGGTTGTGTGTCAGCTTGGCTGGGCCATGATTCTCAGTGGTCTGGCTGTTAGATAATGATGTCGTTATCCTCCATTTTATGATATAATGTAATCACCCCCATGATGTGATCTGATGTGATCAGCCAATCAATTTTAAGGGGAATTTCATTGAGGCTGTGGCCTGCATCCAATATATACGGATGTTCTGACAAAGCTTAACGGCTCTTGCTTACTCTGGATCCTTCATCTGGTTTGTCATCATCTGACTTCCTGCTCTTGGGACTTAGCCAGTGGTCTGCTGTATTACCTGCCAATCTTTGGATTCATTGACTTCCACAGCCTGTGAACCAGCAGCCTGTCGCCTAACCTGCCAGTCTTGGATTCATCAGCCCCTGCAGCCACATGAGTCAGGAGAAACCTCCAACCTGACCCCTGACCCACAGACTTGGAACTTTCCAGCTCTACAACCACTTGAGCCATTTCCTTGAGATGAAGCTCTGTCTCTCTCTCTATATGTATGTATGTGTGTGTGTGTATATATATATATATATACATAGATATGCTTCACTGGTTTTGCTGACCTAGAGAGCCCAACCTGAGACATTTGGTACTGACAGTGGTTCTAGAGAAACAAAATTTTAAGGATGAGTTTTCTAAATTGATTCTCAAGTCTGGTTAGTCTTAAAGATGTTGATGACTCTGCTTCTAGTAGTAAAAAGGGCACTGCTAATCAATGGCATGAGGTGGCAATGTTGTTGTTAGGTGCCGTCAAGTCAGTTCTGACTCCTAGCCACCCTACAGGACAGAGTAGAACAGCCTGATAGGGTTTTCAAGGACTGCCTGGTGACTTTGAACTGCTGACCTTTAGGTTAGCAGCTAAGCTCTTAACCACTATGCCACCAGGGCTTCAAAAGGTGGCAACAGACATGTGCAACATATCACTACCAATAGGCCAAGTATCAGTGAGAGGAGGGGCTCGGGGTGATCACATGTTTGATATTCTTCTACATTTTTGTCTGAATGAGAAGTATAAGGAAGCTAATTGGTTGGCCCTACCTTCGCTAGACAAAGTGGTGAAAGAAAAAGATGAGCTCAGGACTTCAAATTTACCACTCAAGTGCTACATAAACGACCTCAAAGTTTCCATGTGTGCCCTGAGCCAAAACAAACAAACAAACAAAAAGTTGCTGTTGAGTCAATTCTGACTTATACGGACCCCACAAGACAGAATAGAGCTTCCTCATAGGGTTTTCAAGGAGAGGTTCGTGGATTTGAACTGCTGATCTTTTGGTTAGCAGCCGAGCTCTTAACCATTGTGCCACAGGGTCTTATTGTAAGAGTGGCTGAATTACAATGCCGGTTGAATTCCCAACCTCAAATGGTGTCTGAAGTTAAAGTGAGGATATTGATTGGGAAGAAATGGGATCCTGAAACTTGGGATGGGGACGTATGGGCAGATAATCAGGAAGCTGGGGACACTGAGCCCCTAAATTCCATTGAATCACCCCTGCCAATAGATCTAGCCTCTCGTTCCCATCTGAAGAGATTACTCTATCTTTGTCTGCTCAGCTACCTTCCCCATTAAACCATTAGCTCCTCCACCCCCATCTGATGAGATTAACCCGACTGTGCCTGAAGAGCCTCTGTTTGAGTCGTCTCCTGGGGAGGTATTTGATGCCTTATGAGATGTTGTTGAATGTTCTCAGATCACATCCCTACCACCCATTTTTTGCTTCTAGATTTGTAACTAGACTTAAGCTGTTCACCAGCTTTAGCGCTTGATCTAGTCATTTTCCGTTTCCTGGTTATTATTTTACACCCCTACAACATGAGTATACTCAAGCTTGATTGCATTTGATGTCACTTGCTTCTTCCTCAAATGCAGCTCCTATCCTTAGTAGCACCCCTTTCCCAGTGCACCATAGAAGGAAAGAAAATGGGAAAACCAACACATTGAGTGTGTGGGGTAGGGACTTTTTTCTGGAAAGAGGAAGGGGAGAATCTGTCACACGTCATAACGCCTCCAACTTATAGGTACACAAAGCAAATCTGTTTTCTTATGATATTCATCCATTCCCCTCACCCTTCTTTTTTTTTTTTTAAATAGTTTCATTTAAAAATCAAAGACATTTTTATGCTTCGTTCCAAAGAAGGAAACATACATCTCCCAAATTCTAGTTGTAATCTGATTAATATAGCATGAAGCTTACAAAAATATGCCCCACTTACCATTCTGCAATAGTAACTAAACTTCTTATGAGAGAAAATAGACAGGCATGAACAAATGATGACTTATTAGAATAAAGCAAAGAACTATAGCTTTATTTGCATTATGAAAGATTATGTTTTCCTGATGGCACCAGCCACCTTATTCTTAACATTTGACATGGGCGTAAAGATTACAAGGGGTTTGGAAGCTTGCCTGTGTCCTAGGCAAATCTGAGAGTGTATTCCTGCTCTTTCTCTTTTATCACCTTTCTGAGTAAGCAGCAGACCACATAACCTGCTTCCATGGCTGAGTGATTAGAACAGTGGTTGTCAACTGACCTTTTTCTCTAGAGTGTTTGAACTGAGATCTCAGAGCCAAGCTGACTATGAGCTTCACTGCTGTAACTGGAAAAATAGATGTAGGTACTGCGGCTGCCATTTTCAAAATAATAGACAGTGTAAGAAGTCATAAAGGAGCTCTAGTGGTGCAAATGGTTGAGCACTTGACTGCTAACTGAATTGGCAGCTCAAACTCACCTAGCTGTTCCATGTGAAAAAAGGCTGGCCATCTGCTCCCTTAAATATTACAGCCTAGGAAACTCCGTGGGGCAGTTCTACTTCATTACCTGGGGTCACTATGAGTTGAAATTGACTTGACAGGACCTAACAAAAACAAGTAGTCATAAAAACAATAGAGTGAGAAAAAGAGAAAAAAAAAAAAAAAGGAAAGAAAAAGACAAAATCAAATAATGGAGAAGAGCAGACACACCCCATCATGGTGGCAGAGACACAGACATGGCTGATCCTTACAGCTGCTTACATTCCTGCCCATTGTAAGCTAAGCTAATAAAATATTTTTGAGTTTCCATCTATGAACATCCTTTCAAAAACTTCCCCCTTTTCCTGGGGTCCCTTGAGCAAGTCTTTATTCCTTGGAAGCAAAATTACCAGGACAACTGGGGTGTGGTACACAGTATTTTGGAAAAAATAACAAAGCATAAGGAAGAATAATACAAAAGAAAGCTCCTGAAATTGGTAAGAGAAGGTATTCAGAAAGGAGGTAAAAACATGGATGCATAAGTCACAGAAAGAGATGAAGGTGGGAAGAAATTTATTTAGAGGCTGAAGTCAGTAAAACAGAGTCAAAACAAGGTGTGGGCATGTTGTTGTTGTTAGTAGGTGCTGTCGAGTAGGTTCCGACTCATAGCGACCCTATGCACAACAGAACGAAACACTGCCCGGTCCTGTGTCATCCTTACAATCGTTGTTATGCTTGAGCTCATTGTTGCAGCCACTGTGTCAATCCACCTCATTAAGGGCCTGCCTTCCTCTTTTCTGCCAACCCTGTACTCTGGCAAGCATGATGTCCTTCTCCAGGGACTCATCCCTCCTGACAACATGTCCAAAGTATGTAAGACACAGTCTCGCCATCCTTGCTTCTAAGGAGCATTCTGGTTGTACTTCTTCCAAGACAGATTTATTCGTTCTTCTGGCAGTCCATGGTATATTCAATATTCTTCGCCAACACCACAATTCAAAGGTGTCAACTCTTCTTTGGTCTTCCTTATTCATTGTCCAGCTTTCACATGCATATAATGAGATTGAAGATACCATGGCTTGGGTCAGGCGCACCTTAGTCTTCAATGTGACATCTTTGCTCTTCAACACTTAGAAGAGGTCTTTTGCAGAACTTTGAAGGACTTTATTTAGAGGCTGAAGTCAGTAAAACAGAGCCAAAAAAAAGGTGTGGGCATACTGTAAGGGAAATGAGAAAGGCTAATACGATGGGTCAAGACAATTTAGGACGCAGTGAAAGTATTGTAAAGGAAGTGCCAAAGAAGGTTACATTTTCCTATATCTTATCTCTGACAGACCCTTCAATTCGAACATTTTCTGCCTCCTTTCTTAAAATCATTGAAAAAAAGTCTTTTTTTTTTTTTTTTTGCAACGTGCTTGGCATTAACCTTTCCCAATTAAAATTTGAACTTTTGTTATAAGAGATATTTAAAATGTTATGGCTTCACCGTACACCATTCCCCCTTTTTAATATTCACAAATGACATAATTCCTTAACAGTATTTTTATGGGAAGGTCAGTGAAACCACAAAAGACATTTAGCTGACAACACTTGGTGTTTCTGTCTTTGAAAACATGTTCAGCAATTTCCAAGCCCATCTATTTCTAGTTTATTTGGAACTTTATCTTGTGAACTGTAAATGCCATTATTCTTATTTTATTTTCACTTTGCCCAAGTCATAATGCGGGCTCATCAAGGCTTACTTGAAAATCAAACAAAACAAAACAAAAAAACCCTAACCCATCCATTGCCATCTGGTCAATTCTGACTCGTGGTGAACTCATGTGTTACAGAGTAGGACTGATCTCCATAAGGTTTTCTTGACTGTAATCTTTATGGAAGCAGATATCCAGGACTTTCTTCCACGCCCCCACTGGGTGGGTTCGAAGTGCCAACCTTTTAGGCGGTATCCCAGTGCAAACAATTTGTACCACCCAGGAACCTAAGGCTTACTTACCCTGTTACTTAACTTTGATTGTGATTTCTAACACAAAAATTATTCTGGAAGGTTTCAATGTGAAAAAAACAATATCTTCATTTGGAGGTTTTGCTTTAGCAGAGATATGAAGGTATTGGTGCAAGAAGACTCTGTGCTTTGGCAGAAAGATGCCTGAAAGTACTTGGGAACATATGGCTCATCAATGGAAACCAGCAACTAACAGTCCTCCAGCAATAACACCATGTGTACAAACTGGGCCGATGACAGGTTGGGCTAACTCGTACACAAGCATTTTTGCTGCCAGGTATACAGATTCTCTTTGCCTCTGGTTCTCAGTGTGGGTACAAATCAGAGTTGCCTCCAGAGCTTTTTCCAATTTTGTGTGATATATATCTGTGTATATATGTGTGTGAAAATTATCTTTATATATCCATATATCCATACATACCCACATTTGCTCCCACTTACAAATATGCTTCAACATATTGTGCTGGTCAAATGTCTGTTTGTTCTGTTTCATTCCTTATGATGGAAGGCAGGAGGAGGGAAGGAAGACGGGTATTTCTGCTCACTCACTCCTTCTTTCTGCGGCACTGTAGTGGCCACTGAAACTCCTCTGTGGCTCCTGATCCCACTACATAGCTGTTCTTTCGAGGTCCCAGCTCCAAAGTGAAACCCTGGCCATGGCTCTGGCTACTGCAGAGCCACCTGAAATTCTCTGAACTGCCTCACAGACTAATTTCTGTTGTCCTGGATTGTCCCAGGTGACACACACTTACATCACAAGCTTGTACACTCTCCCACACTCTCATCTGTACATCAACATTAGTATTGTCGTTGTTCTTATTGTCATGGATAAACACTTATGTAGTGCTTTCTATTAAATCTTTTAATCCTCGACACAACCACAGGAGGTAAGTTCTAGTGTTATTATTTCATTTTTACAGAGGAGGAAACTGAGAGGTTAAAAGACTTGCCCATGGTCACACAGCTAAGAAGCACAGTTGTACCTAGGCAGTCTACCCTCAAAGCCCATACTCTTAGTCATTACACATATTGCCTTTTTATACATGCACATAGACGCACATGCATACACATATCTTCATGTTCCTCCACATAAAGGTACACACTTAGCTATAGGATTCTGGGCCCTATCCTCATGCAATTAAGTAGGACATAGGGATGTGGACCAAATACCTGTGTTATCGAAAGGTCTTAGATTTACAATCTTTTTTAGAAACCATTGCTTTAGTTGATAACTGCTGTGGCTGTTGTCTAATTTTAAGGCAGAATTGAAAAACCCTTCACAGAAGGGGATAATTTTTTAAAGCCCGCCCTCTTTCTTTCTGTTCTAGCCAGAAGCCAGCCTGGTGTAAAATTATTTTAAATGCCCAAAAGTCTTTATACAGTCCCCTAGCTCTCCCCATTATAGTCTTTTATTAAGGAAAATATCCTCTCACATCTTGAATTCTTGTCTCATCTATCATTGCAAAGAAGCTTGTTCACAGCCCTCCTTAGTAGTTAGGGGACCCTGGGTAGCACTAATGGTCTATACTACCAACTGAAAGGGTGGTGGTTTGAACCAATCCGGCAGTGCCACAGCAGAAAGGCATGGCAATGTGCTCCCATAAAGATTACAGCCTAGAAAACCCTGTGGAGCACTTTTATGTTACCACACGTGGGGTTGCCATGAGTTGGAATTGACTCAACAACAATAGGGTTAGTATTTAGGGACTGCAAATTTTTCTCTCTTAAATACTATATATTAAAAAATGAAATCTGTGCTAAGTTAGGATCTTTTACTGGGTGGATTCCAGATATTTCGTGTCTAATGCAATGTCATATGGATGTCTTGCAGGCATGAGTGTTATGAGGCATCTGCAGATTCTGTAGCCTGATTAGTGATGAAGATGCTCCAAAGAAAATAATGAATCTCAGTATTTTCATGGAATGGGGCTTGTTCTGATGCTACAAAAATCAGTCTCCAGCAAGTTGATTCTGACTTATAGCTACCCTAACCTGTTGCTGTTAGATGCTGTAGAGTTGGTTTCGGTGCATAGTGAACAAAACACAGCCTGATCCTGTGCTATCCTCACAATTGTTGATATGTTTGAGCCATTGTTGAAGCCACTGTGTCACTCCATCTCATTAAGGATCTTCCCCTTTTCCCCAACCCTCTACTTTACCAAGCATGATGTCCTTCTCCAAGGACTGGTCCCTCCTGATGGCATGTCCAAAGTACTTGAGATAAAGCCGTGTTATCTTCCTTTCTAAGGAGGAGGCTGGCTGTACTTCTGCCAAGACAGATTTGTTCTTTCTTCTGGAAGGCCATGGTATATTCAATATTCTTCACCAACACCATAATTCAAATGCATCAATTTTTCTTTAGTCTTCCTTATTCACCGTCCAGCTTTTACATACATATGAGGCGACTGAAAATAATATGACTTGGTCAGGTGCACCTTAGTTCTCAAAGTGGCATCATTAATTATTAACACCTTAAAGAGGGCTCTTTGCAGCAGATTTGCCCAATAATAATACATCGTTTGATTTCTTGACTGCTGCTTCCATGGGTGTTGAATCCGGATCCAAGTAAAATTAAATCCTTGACAACTTTAATATTTTCTCCATCTATCAGGATGTTTTTTATTCGTTCAGTTGCAGGGATTTTTGTTTCCTTTATGTTGAGGTGTAATCCGTACTGAATACTGCAGTCTTTGATAGTCCTCAGAAAGTGCTTCAAGTCCTCTTCACTACCAGCAAACAAGGTTGTGTTATCTGCATACTGCAGGTCATTAATGAGTCTTCCTCCAATCCTGATGCTGCATTCTTCTTCATATGGTCCAGCTTCTTGGATTATTTGCTCAGCATACAGATTGAATAAGTATGGTGAAAGGATACAACAATGACACATACCTCTTCTGATTTTAAACCACACAGTTTTCCCTTGTTCTGTTTGAATGACTGCTTCTTGGACTATGTACAGTTTCCTCATGAGCACAATTAAGTGTTCTGGAATTCTCATTCTTCACAATATTAATCCATAATTTGTTATGATCCACACTGTCAAAGGCCTTTGCATAGTCAATAAAACACAAGAAAACATCTTTCTGGTATTCTTTGCTTTCAGCCAAGATCCATCTGACATCAGCAATGATATCCCTTATTCCACATCATCTTCTAAATCCAGCTTGAATTTCTGGCAGTTCCCTGTCGATGTATTTTTGCAACATTTTTTAATTATCTTCAGCAAAATTTTACTTGTGTGTGATATTGTCTGATAATTTCTGCATTCTGTTGGATCACCTTTCTTTGGAATGGTCACAGATATGGATCTCTCCCAGTCAGTTGGCCAGGTAGCTATCTTCCAAATTTCTTGGCATAGATGAGTGAGTGCTCCCAGTGCTACAACCATTTGTTGAAACATCTCAATTGGTATTCTGTCAATTCACGGAGCCTTGTTTTTCACCAGTGCCTTCAGTGCAGCTTGGAATTCTTCTTTCAGTACCATCAGATCTTGATCATATGCCATCTCCTGAAATGGTTGAACATCTACTGCTTGTTTTTGGTATAGTGAGTCTGTATAGCCCTTCCATCTTATTTTGATGCTTCCTGCATCATTCGATATTTTGCCCATAGAATTCTTCAGTATTGCAACTTGAGGCTTGAAATTTTTCTTCAATTCTTTTAGCCTGAGAAATGCCAAGCACGTTCTTCGCTTTTGGTTTTCTAACTCCAGGTCTTTGCGCATTTTGTTATAATAGTTTACTTTGTCTTCTAGAGCTCTTTTACTTCATCATTCTTCCCTTCAATTTAGCTCTTCTACTTTCAAGAACAAATTTCAGAGTCTCTTCGGACATCCACTTTGGTCTTTTCTTTCCTTCCTGTCTTCTTAATGACCTTTTGCCTTCTTCATGCATGAAGTCCTCGATATCATCCTACAACTCATCTGGTCTTCTGTCAGTGTTCAGTGGTTCAAATCTATTCTCGAGATGGTCTCTAAATTCAGGTGGGCTATACTCAAGGTTGTATTTTAGTCTTGTGGACTTCTTTTAATTTTCTTCAGCTTCAACTTGAACTTGCATATGAGCAGTTGATGGTCTGTTCGCAGTCAGCCCCTGGCCTTGTTTCAACTGATGATATTGAGCTTTTCCATTGTCTCTTTCCACAGATGCAGTCAATTTGATTCCTGTGTATTCCATCTGGTGCGGTCCATGTGTACAGTCATGGTTCATGTGGTTTAAACAGGTATTTCCAATAAATTTTGCTCATGCAAAATTCTATCATACAATCTTTGGCATCATTTCTATAACCAAGGTCTTGTTTTCTAACTACTCACCTTCTTCTTTGCTTCCAATTTTTGCATTCCAATCACCAGTAATTATTAACTTATCTTGATTGAACGTTTGATCAATTTCAGATATAGAATTTGGTAAAAATCTTCAATTACTTCATCTTTGGCATTAGTGGTTGGTGCAGAAATTTGAATAATATTTGTATTAATTGGTCTTCCTTGTAGGCATATGGATAGTACCCTATCACATTGTACTTCAAGATAAATCTTGAAATGTTCTTTTTGGTAATGAATGTGATGAAATTCCTCTTCAATTTGTTATTACCAGCATAGTAGACCGTATGGTTGTCCTATTCAAAATGGTCAATACCCGTCCACTCCAGCTCACTAATGCTTAAACTTAGGATATCTATTTTCAACTGTTTCATTTTGTTTTTGACAACTTCCAATTTTCCTTGCCTTGTGGGCTTCATACATTCCATGTTCAGATTAATAATGGGTGTTTGCAGCTGTTTCTTGTCATTTTGAGTTGTGCCACACCAGCAAATGAAGATCCCAAAAGCTTTACTCCACCCATGTCATTAAGGTCAGTTCTACTTTGAGGAGGTAGCTCTTCCCCAGTCTTACTTCAAGTGTCTTCCAATTGGAGGAGCTCATCTTCCAGCACTATATCAGACAATGTTCAATGCTGTCCGTGAGATTTTTATTGGCTAATTATTATTATTTTGGAAGTGGATCACCAAGTCCTTCTTCCTGGTCTGTCTTGGCCTGGAAGCTCCACTGAAAGCTGTTCACCATGGGTGACCCTGCTGGTATTTGAAACACTGGTGACATTGCTTTAGGCATCACAGCAACATGCAAGTCACCACAGTATGACAAATGACAAACAAGTGGTGGACCAACCCTATAGGAAGAAAAATTGGGAAGAAATTTCGGTAAAGTGTAGACCTTCCATATGCTTAGGGAAAATGCTACTGAGTGGCATTAGGGCAATAAAATCCTATACATTATTTTTTTTGTGTGTGAGTCAAACAGACACAATACTGGCTTTTTCACACTGAAGAATGTCAAGAAGGCCCAGCTACAAGAGAGGAAGGAATGTTTTGGAGTCTGTTATAATGACAGGAACTCAGTTATTGTGTTACGAAAACAACTTCACAGTTAAATCACAATCCAAAGAAGTGATAACTAGATTCTCCTTCTACTTTGCTCCCTAGCCAAGCACAGAGTATTCTTAACTCTAAAACTGTGATTATAATAGTGACATCTTCATCAGTTGTTGGTAGAAATAAATGAGTTCATAGTTATATAATTCTTTGAGTACCTGCCACAAACGTGCTGAATAAATCTTAGATATTGGTAATAGTATTATAATTGGTATTGAGTAATACAGATGGGATCTTTGAAAAAGTTGAAGTTTGAGTTTTGTATTATCTATGGATCACTTAAGGACTTCCACTTCTTTTTTCCACCAAACTGAAAATTACACTAGTCTCCATTATGGTATAAAGGAATACCCAGATATCACTATAATATTTGTGTTTCAGAAATCTGATTTACAAACTTACACAAGGAGGACTAGCTGCAAAAGGCAGAGTCAGACTTGAAATTAGGTCTTCTGATAAGTAGCTATAAAGAAAGACAAATTATGATAACTACTAAAAGATGAGAAGTGCCATTGTGGCTCAGATGAAAAGGGCAAGCATCTTACTGGAAGCTGAGATAAGGAAAGAATGTATGCTTGAAATTTTGTTCATTTGCTTAAATTCTGTGTTGCTGTTTCCATATATTCCCCAGAGTTGGTTGGCCTTACTACTTTGTCCCAAATGACCATAGAAGTTGGCTCTAGGGCAATTTTTTCCTAATCCAGTTAGAATTGGCCTTACTCTTTTCACATACATGATAATTTAGTCTTAAGCCTTGCCCTCTGCTTGAAAGGCTGTTGGAAATGAGTTCCAATACAGAATAAGACCATCTGTCCCTGATGCAGGAGATCCAGTTGTGACTGGCTCGGCTCTGGCTGCCAAATTAATTCTGGATATATTTCATGGTGTAACTTACAGGTCTTACAATCCTAGATCAGCCAAGTGTTATGTTATTAAAATCCATTTGACCTCTCTTTGGAACTATGAGTCCTTATCTCAAAGGCAGACAGGGATAGAAGTGCTTGGGCAACAACTGAGGGATTATTCCTTTTCTGGGTGTCTTTTGCCAAACACCGAGCCTGCATGCTCTGTGAAGAAAACGGTTCTGTGTTCAATACTGTTAGTGAAATGCTATATACTTGCTGATTCATAATAGACATTATAGTATCAAGACCACAGCAAAGTAAGTGAAACACTCACTTTGGGCCCAAAACATAAGGAACACCAAAAACTCAGTAATCAGGATAAATACTATTTAATGGAATATAAATCCAAAATTAAATGTCATACAAAAAAACCCATGATGAATGAAATATCAACATTTTAAATGATGACAGAATCTGATCCTGCACTTCATCATCTTGCCTCACTAGCTGCACCCTAATTCTGGCCCTTGTCTCAATAAAACTTTATTTGCAAGAATCAGCAGCTGGCTTACGGCCCATAGCTTGCCACTTAAAAAAAAAATATTGCATTAAAATATCTATCTTGATTATTGAGTTTTTTGGTGCACCTTTAAATTTTGTGCCAGTGGTTAAGTACCTTACTCTGCTCACACCATTCCTGAGTTAGATTCCCAGTAGTCCTGCAGTCTAGATGCCTAATTAACTAAGTTAAATGCACCCTTTACCACACCATAACACTATAGGGTAGCTGTGAGTTGGAATCGACTTGATGGCAGTGTTTTTTTTTTTTTTTTAACACCATATTTTGTGTAATATCTCAAAAACTAATATCCCAGAGAAGTCCTGTTATAGAAAATTCCAGAGATTAAAGAATTATGTCTATTCATTTCATAACATAAATAGACATCCATATAAAGTAGGCACTTTTATTATGGCCTTCATTTAATGGAGGAGAAAAAACGAAACAGTAATGGCTAAGTAATTTGGCCAAGACAAGATAGAAAGTAAGGGATGGAGCTGAATGTTAGATCGAGCTGATTGACTCCAGAGTCCATATCCTGACCTATAGACTAAGCTGTCTATGTTCAGCAGGAAGCAGAACTGAAAGTCCATGTCACTGCTAAAGGAGAGAGTGAGAGACATGAGATGGGGAAGGGGATTTCCCATGGATATTCTAGTTCTTGGGTCTATCTTATATGAGGCCAGATACATTCCTACCCTGGGGTGTCATGAGCTGCTTCTGTATACTTTTAAGAAATTCTCATCCTTGACTTGTGCTAGCAGAAGTTGCTTTATTTTGCTTTGAAAAAAACTTTCTGTAAAACCCTAAGACTGACTCTTCTAAAATTTCCACCTACTATGCCTGTCTGATTTTTTCATGTTGACAATTCCATTAGTTTTCATCATCTCAACACTTATTCCATTTTTATTAAATGTTTTTATAATTTCATTTTAGGTTGTTTTACAATTATTTTTTTAATAAGCATATCATCTATATCTATCTGTCTGTCTGTCTGTCTGTCTGTCTGTCTGTCTATAGGCTGTGGTGGTTCACTGATAGAATTCTTGCCTTCCATGCAGAAGATCAAAGTTTGATTCCTGGCCAGTGCACCTCAGGTACTTCCACCACCCCACCTGTCAGTGGAAGCACATGTGTTGCTATGATGCTGAACAGCAGACTAAGATAGACTAGAAACAAAGGACTGGCAATCTACTTCCAAAAATCAAACAATGAAAATGCTATGGATTACAATGGTCTGATCTGCAGGTGATTATGGGTATGGCACAGGATTGAACATCATTTTGTTTCATTGTGCATGAGGTCTCCTTGAATTGGATCTGACTCAATAGCATAGCAGCTAGCAACAACAACATATATATACTATTTTATTTATATTTTCTTCATAGCTGTGATGCACTACCTTTTGGCTTCCATGATACCTAGTTGTGTTGTGTACTCAGTTATCACACAATAAATATTTTAGTATGAATAAACCCATCTAATGACCATTTTTATTTTTACCTAACTGCTAGGACAAGCATCATCTCCAGCACTTTTAATATGAAACCATATATTTTAAGCATAAAAAGATGTTCCCTTTCTGTGCTGTTAACTCTGGAATAAACAAGTCTGAATTATGAGATGCTGTAATTCCTCAGAGGGCAACCATGACAATAGAAAACATGAGTGCAAAGCTCAAATGGTTTTTGTGTTCACCAGAAACTCAATTCGAAATTATCGCTCAATAATTCAACCTTCTCCCTATGAGATTGTTTTACTTTAAATTTTATATCCTATGTAGATCAGAGTACCTAGCACATAATATACACAGACATGACCAAGCAGGGCCTGGAAAGAAAATCAAGAATTTGCAAATCCATTATAATGGAAATATATGGGAAATTATTTTATTTTCATAACCTGCTCAATCCTGTGTCAACCTGCATTGGTTTTGGATGGCATTTCCTGAAGTTGTGCTTTGGGATAAGTAATAGACATGTACTAAAAATACCAATGCCCACTGTGTGCATTCTTATATCCTCAAAGTTATTCAAGTCCAAAATAAGCACACTCAAGTTCAGCCTGCCAAAACGAAACCTTAGAAAGAAGTACTGGTGATTCTAATAAAGCTAGAAATCATTGAATGGCCACTGCTTGAAATAATAGACTTGATGGAGAATTCTATTTTCTATTAATGGAAAAATCCTGTGGAAGGCTTAGCTGTCCCTCTCTTATTCTTGTTGTTGTTATTAGTTGCTGTCAAGCCGATTTCAAGTCTTGGCAACCACATGTCTGCAGAGTAGAACTGCTCTACAGGGTTTTCAAGGCTGTCAACTTTTGGAAGATCACCAGACCTGGCTTCTGAAATGTCTCTGGGTGGGTTTGAACTACTAACATTTCAGCTAGTAGTCTAGAGCAAATCCTTTGGGATACTCGGGTACTCCTCGTATTTCCCTTAAAAAGTCCCAAATATATCCTTATCTAGTGCTCCTATAACAAAAATAGCACAAGTGGGTGGCTAAAAACAAACAGAAATTTATTTTTCTCTCAGTTTAGGAGACTAGAAGTCTGAATTTAGGGCAGCGCCTCTAGAGGAAGCCTTTGTCTTTTTGTCGGCTTTGGGGAAAAGTCCTTGACCCTTGGTAATCTTCGTGTGCTATGGCTTCTATCTTTCCCCAGCTCTGCTTTTTGTTTGCTTGTTTAATCCCTTTTCTATCTCAAAAGAGATTGACTTAAGACATACCCTACACCAATACTGTCTCATTAACATAACAAAAAAAACATTTCCCAAAGGGGATTATAACCACGGGTATAAAAACCAAACCAACCCTGTTGCGGTCTAGTTGATTCCAACTCATAGTGACCCTACAGGACAGAGTAGAACTGCCCCATAGGGTTTCCATGGAGTGGCTGTTGTATTCAAACTGCTGACCAGGGCTCTAACCACAGGTATGGGGGTTAGGATTTATAACACTTATTTTGGGGGGACACAATTCAATCTATAACAGTCACCACAAGTTGGAATTGACTCGACGGACACTAACAACAACATAGCCTAGCACACCTCAATTACGTTTCTGAGGCTCATTTTTCTCTCTGTAAATTGGCAGTGAGAGACCTAACTCAAAGGATTACTGTGAGGATTTAATCGGTTAACATAAAAGGTGTGTAACAGCTCTGTTATATATATGCAATAGTGCTATTTTTACTATTTATTATTTTACTCTTCAAGTTTATCTACCTGCCATTAAAAAAAAAATTATCTAAATCTTCTTTGAAACTATATTATTGGCCTATTTTTTAAACTTTTAACACCTTTGGGGTTAACCGAAACATCCTTGGGTTTACTACTTGCTATGGAGACCTGGTGGCATAGTGGTTAAGAGCTACAGCTGTTAATCAGAAGGTCAGCAGTTCAAATCTACCGGTCACTCCTTGGAAACCTTATGGGGCAGTTCTGCTCTGTCCTATAGGGTCCCTACGAGTCAGAGTTGATTCAATGGCAACACTTTATGTATGAAGCACTTGGTTCAAAAATTAGCCTTCCAGGTGTCAGAAGGTACATTTTACTTTCTGTGTTCTAGAGTCTGGCTAAGCATGAACCTTGTTCCCCTACCTCAGGGTTTTGTCATGACTGGAATATCTTGGGCCCTGGTGCAGTTTTGTGTCCCCTCCCCTCTGGAAATGCTTTTTATTGATCTGACTACTGAAGCCCTCATTCTTTACTTGGTATAATTTTTTCCTAGGGCAGCCATAACAAAGTGGGTGCATATAAGCACAGAAATTTATTGTCTCACTGTTCTGGAGGCTAGAAGTCCTAATTCAGGGTGTTGGCAGGGTCATGTTTTCTTTGAAAGACCTAGAAGATGAGTGTTCTTGTCCTTCTCAGCTTCTGGTAGCCCCAGGCATTCCTTGGCTTGCAGCTACAGTATAACTCTCCGGTAACACAAAATTCTTCTCTCTGTGTCTCTTCTCTTGGTTTATAAGGATTTCACTTAGATTGGATTAGAACCTACCCTACTCCAGTATGACCTTATGTTAATTTAACTATAACATCTTCAAAGATCCTAATTCCAAGCAAGGTCATATTCACAAGTACTGGGTGTCATGACTTCAATTATCTTTCTAGGGGATTCAATACAATCCGTAACATTTGGCTATGGCTTTTCTTTCAAGGGGGTATACAAACATCAACCTTTGGAAAGAAAATTTGAAACATCTTTCCATCTATCTAAAGGTTCCCCTCCTTTTTTTTCCTATTTTTTACATGACACTTACACTGACCTTTCAAGTGGATTGTAAATTCATTGACAACTGGACTATTTCATTCAGTTTTGTATTCTCAAGTCTAAAAGAATGCCTAGATCATGTTAGGTATAAAACATACTTTGCGTTCTGGAGGGTGTTATCTTAGAAAATTAATAGTCAGTTTTAACACGCATAAACTCCTTTAGTTTATCAAAAGGTAGCCATGGCTAGACTTCACAACATTCATTTATTGTTGTTAGGTGCTGTGAAGTCAGTTCCTACTCACAGTGACCCATATACAACAGAACGAAACACTCCTCAGCCCTGTGCCATACTCACAATCTTTGCTGTGTTTGAGACCATTGTTGCAGCCACTGTGTTAATTCATCTTGTTGAGGGTATTTCTCCTTTTTGCTGACCCTCTACCTTATCAACCATCATGTCCTTCTCCAGGGACTGGTCCCTCCTGATAACATGTCCAAAGTACGTGAGACGAAGTCTCACCATCCTCAAGTCCAAGGAGCACTCTAACTATACTTCTTCCAGGATATACTTGTTTGTTCTTCTGACGGTCCGTGGTATATTCAGTATTCTTCATCAACACCATAATTCAAAGGCATCAATTCTTCTGTCTTCCTTATTCATTGTCCAGCTCTCACATGCATATGAGGTGACTGAAAATACCATGGCTTGGGTCAGGTGCGCCTGAGTCTTCAAGGTAACACTTTTTATTTCTGTCACTTTATAGAGATCCTTTGCACACATATGTCCAATGCAATAAATCTTTGATTTCTTGACTGCTGCTTCCATGGGTGTTGATTGTGGATCCTAGTAAAATGAAATCCTTGACAACGTTAATATTTTCCCCATTTATCATAATATTGCCTATTGGTTCAGTTGTGAGGATTCATTTAGAACCAGAAAATCAGAATTAACAATTCCAATTCCAATGTGTTTTCAATGGTTAGAGTCCAGATCTTCAGACTTTAGGTTTTCACCTTTAAGGAGTAGTCTCAGGGGGAAGGCTTAACCAAGACTCAAACTCAGTGGAGGTCCCTTGTAGCTAGGGAATGAGGTCAGTGGCAGACAGAATCTCAGTTCCATCTCTGCCTCTTCTCAGGGAGTGGGCAGAAAGTTAGGGTTTATATGTGTATTTGTCACCTTGGCTCCACAATACAAAGGTCAGTGTGATGCCAAAGACTAGTATATTATGCCTTTTTTCCAGGGTTGGAAATCAGCTGAATGAGGGATCTTTTCTTCAAGGTTAAAGAAAAGGGAGGTTGTTTGGAGATTAACAATGTTATGTTTTCTTGTGTCACAGATCAAAGTAATTCAAAAGTTGTTTACATTCTGTTGTGGATTGAATCGTGACCCCCAAAAATATGTGTGTCAATTTGATTAGGCCATGATTCCCAGTATTGTATGATTGTGCACCATTTTGTCCTCTGATTGATTTTCCTATGTGTTGTAAATCTTACCTCTATGATGTTAAAGAGGTGGGATAGGCAGCAGTTGTGTTAGTGAGGCAGAACTTAATCTACAAAATTGGATTGTGTTTTGAGGCAATCTCTTTTGAGATATAAAAGACAGAGGCAAACAGAGAGACAGGAGACATCACACCACCAAGAAATCAGTGCCGGGAGCAGAGCTTGTCTTTGGACCCAGTATTCCAGTGCGGAGAAGCTTCTAGTCCAGGGGAAGATTGATGAGAATGACCTTCTTCCAGAGCTGACAGAGAGAGAAAGTTTTCCCCTGGAGCTGACACTGAATTTGGACTTCTAGCCTACTAGACTGAGAAAATAAATTTCTCTTTGTTAAAGCCATCCACTTGTGGTATTTCTATTATAGCACTAGATAGCTAAGACACATTCTTTACATACTTCACATGCTTCTGTGTTACTGTGGAAACACTGATGGTACAGTGGTTAAGTGCTATGGCTGCTCACCAAAAGGTCAACAGTTCGAATCTACCAGGTGCTACTTGGAAACTCTATAGGATGGTTCTACTCTGCCCTATAGTGTCACCATGAGTTGGAATCGACTCGATGGCAATGGGTTTTTTATGTTACTGTGTCTAAGTTTAGAAATTTTATAAATAACTTACTTATGACTTACAGGGTTTTAATGACTTAATGTTAAGGAGCCTAACAAATGTAGACATTTCTATTCCTAAATTCATATGAGTGGTTATACATATGTATTTTGGTGAAAGCATAATAATGTCTTATACCTTAATAGATTTGAGATCATTATAGAATCATATAAAATGATTTGAGTAAAAGGATGAAAAAAATGTGTAAGGTATGTAAATTTTTTAATATGCTGCTTGATTTTCACAGTTAACTGGCTACTCCTTTATTTAAAATAAACTACTTTAGAAGACTTCATTATGCAGGCATTTACCACTTAATGGTACAAATGATTAATGTGCTCAGCTCTTAACCTAAAGGTTGGAGGTTCAAGTCTACCCAGAGGAGACTTGGAAGAAAGGCCTGGCAATCTACTTCCAAAAAACCAGACATTGAAAATCCTATAGAACACAGTTCTCCTCTGACACAGTGGGGTTGCCATGAGTGGAAATCAACTCAACTGCAACTAAAACTGATGGCTCTGTCTTCCAAAGGGGGCTGTGATTGACTAAAAGAATAGAAAACCCAGAACTGAAGATGGAAACCATAGGCAAAAAAAAAACTGGCCTAAACCTGTTATTAATAATAACAGCAACCATGGGAATGAGGCATGAAGAATGAACAGAATACTTTAATACTGTCAATTGTTTAAAAAAATAAGCAGATGACAAAACCCTTGTAGGTGTTTATTGATTCCGTTTTGTTGTAAAGAATTCGGATATGTTTCAAGTGGATATGTTCAGCAATTTCGTATATTGGTTAAATGTTATAATGACAAATAGCACATGAATGGATTTGATACACATTCTTATTTCAACCAGTAGCTGTTAAGTTTACATAAAATTACAGGAATTTTTCATCCATATTAGGGAACTCTATTAAAGAGAAAAGATAGCATATCAAACCTGAGTCGATGATGCACAAATATGTTTTCTGGACTCTCTTTCACCATCCTTTCTTTCTTTCTTTATTGTACTTTAGATGGTTTACAAAACAAGGTTGTTTCTCATTAAACAGTTAGTACACATATTGTTTTATGACATTGTTAACAACCCCACGACATGTCACCACTCTCCCTTCTCAACCTTGGTTTGCCTATTACCAGCTTTCCTGTCCCCTCCTACCTTTTAGTCCTTGCCCCTGGGCTGTTGTGCCCCTTTAGTCTCGTTTTGTTTTATGGGCCTGTCTAATCTTTGGCTGAATGGTGAACCTCTGGAGTAGCTTCATTACTGAGCCAAAATGGTATCCAGGCACCATACGCTCAGGGATTCTCCAGTCTCTGTCAGGCCGGTAAGTCTGGTCTCTTTTTTGTGAGTTAGAATTTTGTTCTACGTTTTTCTCCAGCTCTTTCCAGGACCCTCTATGGTGACACACTGTCAGAGCAGTCAGTGGTCATAGCAGGGCGCCGTCTAGTTGTACCGGACTCAGTCTGGTGGAGGTCGTAGTAGTTGTGCTCCATTAGTCCTTTGGACTAATCTTTTCCTTCTATGTTTAGTTTTCTTCATTCTTCGTTAATCACAAAGGGGTGAGACTAGTGGAGTATTTTAGATGACCGCTCAGAGGCTTTTAAGACCCCAGATGCTGCTCAACAAAGTAGAATGTAGAACATTTTCTTTATAAACTACGTTACCTCAATTGAGCTAGATGTTCCCTGAGACCATGGTCCCCACAGCCCTCAGCCCAGCAATTCTATCCCTCAGGGATTGTGGATGTGTCTATGGAGCTTCCATGACCTTGACTTTTACAAGTTGTGCTGGCTTCCCAAGTATTTTGTACTGTCTTACCCTTCACCAAAGTTACCACTTATCTATTGTCTACTTAGTGTTTTTCCATCTCCACCTCTTCCCTCCCTCGTAATCATCAAAAATTGTTTCTTTTTGTGTGTAAACCTTTTAATGAGTTTTTATAATAGTGGTTTCATGCAATATTTGTCCTTTTGTTATTGACTTATTTCACTCAGCATAATGCCCTCCAGATTCATCCATGTTATGAGATGCTTCACAGGTTCATCATTCTTCTTTATCTTTGTGTAATATTACACTGTGTGTATGTACCATAGTTTTTTTATCCACTCATCTGTTGATGGGCATCTAGGTTCTTTCCATCTTTTTGGTATCGTGAACAATGCTTCAATGAACATGGGTGTGCGTAAGTCTATTCGTGTGATGACTCTTATTTATCCAGGACATATTCCTAGGAGTGGGATTGCTGGATCATATGGTATTTCTATTTCCAGTTTTCTAAGGAAGCACCATATTGTTTTCCAAAATGGCTGTATCATTCTGCATATCCACCAGCAATGCATAAGAGTTCCAATCTCCCAGCAGCCTCTCCAACATTTGTTATTTCCTGTTTTTTTTTTTTTTTTTTTGATTCATACCGGTAATGCCAGGGGTGAGATGGTATCTCATTGTGGTTTTGATTTTTTTTTAATGGTTAGTGAAACTCTGATGGCGTAGTTGTTAAGTGCTACAGCTGCTAACCAAAAGATCAGCAGTTTGAATCCACCAGGTGCTGCTTGGAAACGTTATGGGGCAGTTCTACCCTGTCCTATAAGGTCGCTATTAGTCAGAACCGACTCGATGGCAACGGGTACAGGTTTTTAATGGCTAGTGATCTCAAGCATATCCTCATGTGTCTCTTGGCTGCTTTACTATCTTCTTTGGTGGAGTGTCTGTTCATTTCCTTTGCCTATTTTTTAATTGTATTATTTGTCTTTTTGTTGTAGAGGTGTTGGATTTTTCTGTAGATTTCAGAGAATAGATCTTTGTCTGATTTTTAATAGCGCAAAAATTTTTCCCAGTCTGTAAGTTCTCTTTTTACTCTCTTGGTGAAGTCTTTTCATGAGCACAAGTATTTAATTTTTAGAAGATCCCAGTTATCTAGCTTATCTTCTGGAGCTTGTGTGTTGTTGGTTATGGTTTGTGTTCTGTTAATGCCATGTATTAGGGCCTCTAGTGTGGATCCTATTTTTTCTTCTATGAACTTTATAGTTTTTGGCTTTATATTTATGTCTTTGATCCATTTTGAATAATTTTTGTGTATGGTGTGAGGTAGGGGTCCTGTTTCTTTCTTTCTTTTTTTTGCAGATGGACATCCAGTCTTACCAGCACCATTTGTTAAAAAGACTGACTTTTCCTCATTTGATGGACATTGGGCCATTGCCAAAGATCAGGTTACCGTAGGTGGATGGGCTTACATCTGGGCTCTCAATTCTGTTCCACTGTATCTGCATTGTACTAGTACCAGGCTGTTTTGTCTGTACATTCTGACGTCAGTCATCAACCTTTCTTAAATATAGATTATTTTGCGTAAAAAAAAAAATTAAAAATGCTGAGGCTATATTCACTTCAAATTCTGGTGCTATCTCCAGTGAAAAATATGCTAAACATTAACAAACTGAAGCAGCCTTGTATTTATTTCTAATCTAATTTGTTGTATTTGCATAAACGTAAACTTTGCAAAAAAATCATATTACTAAAATACTAAAATTGTGCTGGCCATATTTAATTCTAATGTTATTTAAGATGTATGCTTCTTGATTATATATGAGTATACCAAAGTATAACAAGTGCCAGTGCAGCATCTTCTTTTCTGATGATTTTTGGGCAAGTGTTTATGACATTAATCACCTGAGATGCCGTGGATCAAATGTCTAATAAATGACTACGCCACATTCATAGGAATTCAAACAATGAAATTTTCAGAGCATAAGAAGAGAGATTGGTTTGCAGCATAATTTCTCATTGTCTGTACCTAATTTTGGTTTTTACTTTATTTCCCATGTTTTCTAATATTCCACCAACGACCATCAGAAATCATCGAGACATTTAAATTTATTTTAATGATTGATACTTATAAGTTACTTTGAGACATGCAAAGATGACTTCTGGATCATCCTTCGTGTATTCATTGAGTTAACTTGAGAGATACTTTTTTGTGCATATATAATCGTCATTCGAGAGAAATGCTATGCATTGTATTTTACAAGTTTTTGTGCTCAAAATTTGGAAGGGGCCAAATTAATGCTCTTTTTATTGAATATTTATTGGTAACAACTTATTCTACAAAGATTATGAATAAAAGATGCTCATTTAAGTCCTCAAAAGCTGAGTATTAAATCTGGAATAAGGGGGCTTGTGCTCCTTTATGAATCACAGTCATAATCATGCTCATTTTACTAGCCTGGAAGGCAAGGAATTAAGTTTAGTTCTAAAATTTAGGAGCACTGAGGTAAGCTTTGAATGTTTTCCAAACATCCCCAAGGCCATCGAGTCCGTAAACTGTAAATGCTATTCTTCCTGGTGAATAGAACACCACAGCCCTTAATCAAATCCCAACAATATTTCTCTTTGAGAAAAACTGCCTCTGTTATTTAGATTCCAAAACAACTACCAAAGGAAAACTTAATAATGTGTACATTCTTTGTTTCCCAAACCTAATCGGGCAACCCCTAGTCACAAGTAAATGATTCTGGTTTAATATCTTGAAAGGGAACCAACCCCCAGGACATTTTCACCTCTCTTAGGTATTTTTTTTTAGGTAGAACTCTCCACTACCCATTTTCAGTTTGAGTCCAGCCAAAGTTAACTGGATTTAGGGGTGAACATTTTTCCAGTCCAGGGAGGTATTTACATATTCTGTAGTTCACTGTAGCAGAACATTTTTGTGTTTCTCTAAAGATGAGGTACACAATCTTTAAGAGCCTTTTGGAAGGAGGAGGAACCTCAAACTCACATGTATTTTTCATTACTTTCCAGCTGCTACTCTGTAGATTGTCGGAATTGGGATAATAGCTTGCAGACTCTCACTTAGCACTTTGCTGAAAGGGAAGGTTGGGTTGCCACCAAACCCATAATTGAGACTGAATTAGAATAAACGGCTGTTAAGCTCTCAGCCTAATTGTGAATGGTGTGTATTTGACATTCGCCAAGATATACATTAAAATAAAAAGAACATTTTCAGAAACACGGAGTAGCTTTGCATTAATGATCACCTCCCTTGCAGTGCTGACGGTTTGCATTATTCATAATGTCATTATCAGGACTATTCAGCACTGAATGATTTGTTCGACCAGAAATTGTACGGCCTGACCAGATAAGTAATATCTGGAGTTTGTATTTATTCTTACGGCTGCTTGCTCGGGTATGGCTTCTTTTATCTCTGTTGTGAGCTTACTTACTGCTGCTCAGCAGGATGTACCATCAGTGACATAAGCTTTATTCGTTTACAGACCCAGAGCGCTGCATCAAAGTATTAAATCCTGCACATACGGGCAAAACGCAAAGGCTTTCAATCCTCGGACTGGCAATCGTCCTTGTGCTGCTGCCATATGTCAGCGCGCAAGTCAAGTTTCCTGTCTGTAAGGAAGGCACGCAGCCATTGTCCCAGCTTGTTTGTTTAAGATAGAGACTTCCCCGCCACCGCAATAACTTTGCCATTCAAACCCCTTTCATCCGCACAGAATGAACTACCCAGTCATACAATGAAATACCAACCGTCCTTTCAAAACTGATTGGTCTATTTCATAACTCTTTTCTTATTCTAATTAAAGCGGCTTAGGAGAAGCCTATGTTTCAGCATCTTGGGCTTCCCAACGACAAGGAATGGCAAGAAAGAATCAGAGCACTTAGATAGTTCTCTGTTGTGAAGGCAAGGTTTAAAGGTCTAGAGAATTTTTTTTTCCTTCTTCTTTCCTGCAAAGAGATCATCTTTTGAAATCTCCGTCAGCTACCCTCTACACATACCAATTTCAGTTTTATAACACCCCTTGCTGTGCGTCTCTTGGCAGGAAACTTGCCCATCTTGCAGAGTCTTGTATGAATAATTCATTTAAGTGTCATGCTGACTCTCAAAACCCTAGATTACTGCTTTGGAGGAAATGTTTAATAGGATTCTTCCAAACAACTCAAAACGTAGGCTCTGAGTTCTATAAGTCCTATCCTTTAGAAGGCCTGAGAGCAATAAAAGAGTTAATGCACAGGAAGCCCAAACCTACTGGAGGCCGCTCAACCTGTGTTTAGCTGGATTGTAACCTAATAATGGGAACTTAGTATCTTAAATGAGGGTCACGGTTTTCAGAGATATGATTCTTACGTAGAGGGCTTGAGTTCAAGACACAGGCACAATTACTTTTTGTTAGATCTTGGGGTTTTGACCTTTCTTAAACAATATCAAAGATCCTTGGAGTACCAGGCAGGCAAGCAGCTGAGTGAAGTGCTGAGTTAGCTGTGGTCAAGCAAACTCTACACAGAGTCGCCAGGGTGACAGATTGCTGTTACTCAATGACAGTAACTGCTATTTGCCCAATCAGAATATGCAAAGATCTCCTATGGACACAGAAATTTACCTCTTTTAAGCTCTGCCTTGGTGATTGTATTGTATCTTCTTCACCTTCACTTCCTCTTGCATTTCCCATCATGACTTCCTTCACATTCCCATCAAAGCTTGCCTTTAACAAAATATTTAAAATGCATTCATATTACCCTGACTGGTGACCTAAATTTTAACCCACTCTCACTCTCCTAGAATGATTTGCATTTTAAACCAACAAGAGAATCATAAACTTAAATAAAAAACTTATATTGAGGTTTTTTCTTTTTAATTTAATAACTTTAAAATAACACAAATAATACTTGCTCCTGGTAGAAAAACAAAACAGATAAAGTAAAAGAAAGACAATTAAAAAATGACAATAATCACAAATAACATCTTGACATTTTTACTGGTCATCCATGTTCACTCTTTATATCTCTATAGTGATCTCCTAGTCTATATATTCATATGTCCATGTATACAGCATTACAAAGGTAGGAAAATCAAAAGCAATGTTTTAAACTGCAGTCAAATTGCAGAAAAGTCTATTCCATAGGAGTGCCTTGTCTAGGTCAGGAGGTTTTAAATGGTGTTTCATAGATGCTTACAGGTTGGTTGAGAGCGTTTGAGTTGTATATGTCTTCTTCTTTTTGACCCTCTAGATCTATGGTCACCTTTTTCTACACTTCCATCTTTTCTATATGAGACTCTGTCTCACGAGAATAACTTGAATGAATTACGTCAATAGGCTCACCTACCCCCTTGCTTTCCATTGGGTTCAGCCAATGACAGAATCAGCAAGAACTCATAAAAAGGAAGAAAGTGAGATCAGGGTATATATTCTCCCAGTTCCTCTCTTAGGAGTGGGAATAAATAGTAATAACAGCTTTTTCTGCTTCTGGGTTTTAGAAACCAATATTGCTCCTCTCTCCTTCAGGTTGGGGGTAATATTGTCTCACTCTAGTATTATTGCTGGGGGCAGAAAAAAAACCCAAAACTTAGTGACTTAAAACTACAATCATTTATTTGCCACAGCAATGTAATTTTTGCAGGGCGTGGTAGGGAAGGCTCATTTCTGCCTCTTACCACACCAGCTGAGATAGCTTAACTTGGGGCTGGATTATGTACTTCTAAGAAGGCTCCCTTACACGGCTAGCAAGTTGGTACTTACTGGGCTTGAAACTCAGCTTGGACTGAGGGCCAGGGGGCCTAGGTTTATTTTCCCATGGACCTCTCCACGGGCTGCTTGGACTTCCTCACAGTATGGTGCCTGGATTACAAGCACGGATTTCTCAAAGAAAGCGAGGTATATAAGCTGCATCACCTTTTATGAGCAGCCATGGAAGTCAAGTAGTAAATCAAATGAAAACCAAGACCAAACAAAACCCAGTGCCTTCAAGTCGATTCCAACTCATAGTGACCCTATAGGACAGAGTAGAACTGCCCCATAGAGGTTCCAAGGAGCTCCTGGTGGATTCAAACTGCCGACCCTTTGGTTAGCAGCCGTAGCACTTAAACACTACAGCACCAGGGTTTCCAAAAATTAAATGAGGGTGCCATATTTTCTGCTGGGACCTTTCTTAGTACAGAATTGAGCGTGGATGATGCAGGAAGGGGAGCAGAGGGTGGCTCCAAGTAGCAAGGTACCAAGAACCAACATCAACTCTAACTACTGTAGTACCACCTTTATTTTTACTATATATATTTTGATAGCACATAAGATTTCAACTGAATAAAGTGTCTTGCTGTTAAAATAATATATTTTAACATTACTACTTTAGGTTCTTGAGCATATTGTTAGCAGTTTTAAAAGTTTCTTCATGTCTACCGTACTAACTCTGCATCAAAATCCTTACAAATATGTACTTCTTGGCAGGGAAATTACATTTTTTTTCTTGGTCAATCACCAGATATGTAACAAGTCGGTGCAATGTTTAGTTTACTGTCAGATACTTTAGCAAAACATCATCACTAGATTCCCTGAGCAATCCACTTTACAGTCAACGTGTCATTAACCTCAGACTTGAGTGGTCTATTCCAACAGTGATCTTCCACAAGGATAGTTTGTAAGAAAGGTTTCAACAACACTTTTGTGCTCTGCTTTCTACTGTACTTCTCTTCTCAATTGATGCCCTCCAGATGCTTACTGGCCCCTCACAAGGAAATAAGATGGCAGGAGTTAGGATTTATTCTACTTGTCAGAACAAGTAGAATAGAATGGGCTGCTGCACCGTTCAACTGGTGGAACTGAATTCCCTTGGAAAATAAAAAAAACAGAGAAAGCAGTATTTTGGCTAAGGGAGTACAAGTTGAAGGTAATGCCTTTTCTTTCTTTTTCCTATTTCCTTATTGGCCTACAGGAGATTTTCCCTATGTGAAACTTAAAGCAGTAGAATTGGTTAAAATAATGTAGCAGAAATGAATGAAGAGATGCATGAATAAATCATAGGAAAATTTAAGATTCAGGTAACTATGCATTTATTTGTTTGACTGTTTTAAAGTGGACTGTTGAGACACTATCACAATAAATTGCAGGAAGGAATAAATCTAGATTATTCCCCCAATTAAAAACAAACAAAACATTTTTAACTCTACTGTAAATATCCTGGCTTTAAATAGCCAATAATTCCTCTTATTGTTGTTGTCAGCTGCTGTTGAGTTGGCTCCCAGCTCAGAACCACACAATGGAACCAATGGAATGCTGCCTGGTCCAATGCCAACTCCATGATTAGTTGCAGATCAAACCGTTATGATTTGTTGATTTTTGGAAGCAGATTGCCAGACCTTTTTTCTTAGTTCACCCGCTCAGCAACATAGCAATGTGCATTCCTTCACTGACAGATGGTTGGTGGCTTCATATGAAGTGCATCGGCAGGGAATCAAATCCGGTTCTCCCTCACGGAAGGTGAGACTTCTACCACTAAACCACCAAGGCCTTTATCCCCATTTCCTTGCTATATTAGGATACTAGAGTTGCCACTTAGGTCATCGTAACAGTCAGGGTCCAGTCAAGAGATAGAAACCACACCAGTTATTTTAACAGAAAGAATAGAAAAAAAATTAACTCTGTGTAACTAATGCGGCACAAATACAGTTAAGTGCTGGGTTACTAACAACCAGGTTGGCAGTTCAAGCCCACCCAGAGGCACCTAGGAAGAAAGGCCTGCTAATCTACTTCTGAAAGAAAAGCCATGGAAAACTTGTGGTATACAGTTCTACTCTGACATGCATGGGTCACCATGAATTGGAACTGACTTGATGGCAACTTTTTTTTTTTTTGTAAACTAAGTTCAACTAGTAACTGGAAATGCAAAAAGAGAAACTAAGTAATAATGGAGATGGCAACTTCAGGATGAAGCTGCCACCCCTGGACTAGAGCAATAAAGGGAAGAAGTTGGAATTATTAGAATTTAGAGACTTGGAAGAAGAGTCCTGTGGAACTGACACACAGACTTCTGAGCAGGCAATGCCAGACAGCTGGTGCTACTATTTCCAAGGGGGATTTAATGAGGCTGGTTCTGAAGATACTAAAAACCCTATACAACCAAAACGCAGTTGCTTCTGGGTTAAAAAAAGCATTGCTGGGATGATGCTTACAAGAACCATAAGGCCACTTGAAGCAAAGAGGAAGAAGCTAGTCCCTTTTGCCCCTCTTGCCTTCCATCTCTATTATTCCCTATTGGAAAAGCTTAACAGTGAGCAACTGGCAAAGTGGAACTATGGTTTGCAGAGTTCTAGCCATACCATCACAAAACAGTGTAGAAGAATAGGTTTGGACAATGGCTTAATTGAGTACCAGTAATTCCTTATAAAACCTGCATCTGTATTACTTATTTATTGCTCTATGAAAATTACCTGTAAACCAAGTGACTTCAAAAGCAAACATTTAGGAGGTGGAGCAAGATGGTAAAGTGAGCAGGGCTCCCTTTACTCCCCCAGCAACTAACCCACCGAATAATGAACAAAAACAAACACAGACTGAGTTCACAGAATTCCAGATGGCAGCGGAGGTGTTGGAGAGTCACAGTGAGTCCAGAAGCAGGGATAGGAGGAGCAAGGAGGGCATAGAAGTTGAGAGGACCCACCCACTAAGACAGGGAGTGCTCACTTATCACAGCCATTTTGGGACAGGTTTGGGTAACACCCCAAGTAGGGAACAAAGAAAAGAAGTTAATCTGAGGAAGCTGTAACCCAGTATTTGGCTACAGGAGTTCCTGGACCACGCATCTGGGAGGGGTTGAAGGGAGAAGATGGTGCTGCAAGAGAGTGCTCCCAAAACTCTCTAAGGCCAAGATGAACAGGAACTAGGACTTGAAGAAACAGCAAGTGCAGCAACGTGAAAGGAATACTTCAAACTGATGGGGCCACACAGAGGAAAAATGCCAACAGCAGGACACCATGGGCAAGGCTGTGCAGGGGTGCCCATGAGGGAAAGACATAGAAAGCCTCCCAACTTCACCACAGGCAAGTCATGTCCCACTGCTTACATCAGTGTCTGTGCCCAGCCACACACCTCTCCCGTGTATGTATAGTGAATGCCAGAGATCAAACATTCAGAACTCCTGAATGAGCAACAACAACAACAACAACAAAAAACCCTAAGTTTAAGAGTGCCCTATAGTAGTTCTCAGGAGAAGATACCAAGCCCACTGTCGCTGGGAGGATTCTGTGGGGCTGAGTGGAGCTGCCTAGTGGGATTTCCAGGGCTATGAGTTTTTGTGGAGGTGGGCTGCAGAACCTTTGTCCTGTGTGGCTGGTGAGTGAGGGCCTCGGCCTTTTGGTTGGCAGCTGGGCACTATGACCCTGCAGCACCAGGGCATCCAATCAGAAAATTTACCCACAAAAATCAGAATATGAAAATTAAAATTAAAAAATAAAGATAGGAAAATAGACCAAATTCAACAACAACAACAAAATATTGGAACACACAAAATCACAAAAGAAGAAGGAACAGTCAGAAGTAAACATGAAGAAGAGGAAATTTCTCTAATAGAGGCCAGAATAATGTAAAGAATTGATCATTTTCAGACTATGGTGCTATAGTTTAAAGAAAGAAAAAAATGCACAAAAAAACAAACCAGTAGGGATCAGGAAACAAATGAAGAAACAAAATGAAAGACTTGGCAAGGAAATTGAAAATATTGAGAAAAAAAAGAGGCAGAGAACTACTGGAACTGAAGAATAAAACAACTGAATTAGAAAAAGCAAGAGAAATGCTCAATAATAGAGTTGAACAAAGAGAAAACCAAATAAATGAACTAGAAGACAAAACAACAACTAATCAAGTCTAAAGAGAAAAGAACAAAGAAAAGTGAACAAACCCAAGACGAAATATGGAATTCAATTAGAAAATCTAACGGTAGAATTGTTGGAATTCCAGAGCATCATGACAAAAATAAAGGCATAGAAATTACTTTCCAAGAAGTAAGGAAAAAAAAAAACACCCCTCAAACCTGTTGACTTCCAGTGGATTCTGACTCTTAGTGACCGTATAGGACAGAGTAGAACTGCCCCATAGCAATTCCAAGGAGTGGCTTGTGGATTCGAACTGCCAACCTTTTGGTTAGCAGCCAAATTCAAAGAGAATTTTCCAGATGTGAACAGAAAACCAAGACTGCAAGTACAGGAAGCTACATGAACCTCAATCAGAAGGGACACAAAAAAGATCAACTTTGCACCATATTGTAATAAAATTCTTGAAAACCAAAGACAAGGAGAGAATTCTGAAAGCAACACAAGAGAAAAACACAATGTAACATACCAACTGTCTTTCATAAGTATTAGTGCAGATTTCTCCCCAGAAACTCCAGAGACTGTAAGACAATGGAGCAATACATATAAAACACTGAAAGAAAACAATTCCTAACAAAGAATTTTTTATCCAGAAACACTGTCATTCAAAAAAGAGGGAGAAATCAAGACATTTCCGAACAGAAGCTCTGGGAATTTGCCACCACCAGACCACCTTTGCAAGTATTACTCAAGGGAGTACTCCAAATGAAAAGACAAGAGCATTAAATAAATACTTGTATCTATACATGGAGGAAATGAACAAAAAATAAGAGAGATCTTAAAAAAAAACAACAACAAAAAAAAGAAAAACAAAAAACCAGCAGCATGGGCAATCATAAGAACCAAGTATGCGATATTTTCAGGGAATAAACCCGATAACTAAATAGTGCAAACAATACAACATCAAGTTGGTAAGAAGTAAGTACAAAGTAAACTTATTGAATATAGGTTGTATATTGATTTTAATGAAGACTCACCAACAGAAATGGGGGAGGGAGGAGTATATCAGGAATACATGTATTATGTTAAGGATGTATGTTAACTCTTGTTAGTATGTAAAATATTGTTGCAATTTACCTTGTATAATGTAACATATGTGGTAACTACTAAGAAATCACCAAGAAGAAACATGCAGAAAAAAAGAAGGAAGTTAGCCAAAAGGCTCATCACAAGAAATGAGCAAAATACAAATGAAAACAGAAAAAATCAGAACAATAACAATAAAAAAAGATACAAAACACTCAAAAAACAAATATCAAAATGAGTGAGGTAGACAATTTTCAGTAATAACCTTAAATGTGGTCTGAATGCCCCATGCAAAGGCAAAGAGTGTCAGAATGGATAAAACAGCATCATCCATCATTTTGCTGTCTACACAAAGCACAGATCAGACATCAGGACATGAAACAGATTGAAACTAAAATGACGAAGAAAAATATTCCATGCAACCAATAAGCAGGAAAGAGCAGGGTGGCCATACTAATATCAGATAAAATAGACTTTAAATTAAAATCTATTACAAGAGATAAAGAAAGACATTCCATTATAATAAAAGGGTCACTCCAGGAAGAAGACAAAACAGTTATAAATATAACCTAACAGCAGTGCACCAAAATACATGAAACAAATACAGACTAACATGAAAGGAGAAAAAGACAACTCCGCAGTAATATTAGGGGATTTTAACACACCACTTTCAATTATACACAACATCTAAAAGAAGATCATTAAGGACAGTTGAGGACTTTAATAAAACCATAAGCCATTTGGCTCTAATGGATACACATAGAACACTCAACCCAGCATCAGAGCAATACATATTCTTTTCCAGCACATATGAATGCTTTTCCATAATAGACCATATTCTAGAACACGGACAAGCCTCAATAAATTAAAAAAATTTTAAATCACACAAAACACCTTCTCTGACCATAACAATAAAAAAAAAAAAATTTTTTTTTTTATCATATGCTAGAAATCAACGATAGGAAAAATAAGGAAAATAATTCATAGAAACTAAATAACAATTTAAAAAACTATTGTCATAGAAATTTTAAAGTGAAATTAAAAAATTTCTAGAATCAAATAAAAATGAAAATGCAACATATCAAAACCTTTGAGACACAGCAAAAGCAGTACTCAGAAGGAAATTTGTAGCTATAAATGCCTACATTAAAAAAGAAGAAAGGGGAGAGGCGAGGCCAAGATGGCGGAGCAGTCAGATGCTTCCTGTGATCGCTCTTACAAGAAAGACTCAAAAAAAAAAAAAAAAAAGAATTGATTATATATGATAATCTAGGAGCCCTGAACATCAAAGGCAAAATTGAAGAATCAAACTGAGTGGCAGGGGAGGCTCTGATGGTTCAGAAACAGCGAGGATTTGCCAGACCTGACCTGGCCTGTACCAGCAATCTGCAGGCTGAATCAGCTGGCATGCATGGCGAGAAAAGCAGCAGCACTCATAGAGACTGAATGGTGGAGAGGGTGGAGAGTCAGCTCAAGTCTCCAGAACCAGCAAAAAAACAGTGCTATATTGGCAAAAGATAAGTGCATGCATCTAACCTACCATGCAGATCCAAAAAAACACCCCCTTTGGGAGAACCTCTCACTCATGAGAAGGACCAGCCCCCTTCCAGGTCTGCACCAGGTCCTGGGCCAGCTTCAGCAATTGCTACATCTCCTGGGCCAGAAGTGCCCTGTACCATTCTCCAGGATTTGGAGAGGGAACAAATTAACAAACAGAAAAGAATAAGCTGCCTGCTTCCCTAAGCCAGGAATTTGGGGCAGGGATAGATGCAATTACCTAGGCACAGGATAAGGGGGTCCACAGACTTTGAATGCCCTTCATGCTTGCATAGACCTGTGTGGGCCCATTTCAACACCATAGGTCTTCATTAGCACAGTACAACAGGGTATATACCTGGAGTCTGTTTTCAACCATATCAGCTATAAGGGGGAATGGTAGATTTGTAACATTTGACACCACCCTGCCCATTAAGGAGGGTCCTCACCTACCCACATCATGGGCCTGAGGACTGGTGGCTCCACCCACATCACCTAGCTACCCACAACAGGGGCCCAAGAATAAGTGGTGCCTCCCAGTCCTTACAGCCAACAGCATTGGGTGCCCGTAGTCTGGCTTCAAAACCCACCCAACTGTGTGCTCTAGGGAACAAGAACATGTTTTCCTCCCAGATACTCAAGGGCAGATTTCAGCCTCCTGCCTTGCTCACCACCTGACCCCTTACTGAAACCATATACCTGTGCCTACTCCAATCACCCCTGCCTGTCTAGGACTGTAGATGAGAGCCTACACCATACACTTGATGACCAACTACCTGGACACCTGAGCTGAATCCATACAAGAAAATAAACAGACTCCTGGGCTCACACACCTAGTAACAGCTCTAACCACCTGGTAACAGGACATGAGGACTTCAAACACACCAATAATCAAACTAACTCACATGACAAGCCTATTTGGGCATATCAAAACAAAACAAAAGAATAAGCTAGGACACAGTAAGCAAACATAAAATAAATAAATATAATAACATTGATGGCTCGAAGACAACAGTCAATATCAAATCACATAAAGAGGCAGACTATACTGGTTTCAGCAAGGGCCCAAATTAAAGAATCAAGAAACCTTTCAGAGGAAGACAATTTCCTGGAATTACCGGAGGTAGAATTCAAAAGAATATATACAGCACTTCAAGAGATCATGAAGAAGATCAGGCAAAATGTAGAACAAGCCAAGGAACACACAGATAAAGCAATAGAGGAACTTAAGAAGGTCACACAAGAGCATAATGACAATTTATCAGGCTGCAAGAATCCATAGAGAGGCAGCAAACAGAAATCCAAAAGATTAACTATAAAATTTCAGAATTAGACAACTCAATAGAAAATCAAAGGAGCAGATTTGAGACAATGGAAGTCAGAATTAGTGAGATTGAAGGTAAAGCACTTGACACCAAATTATTTGACGAAAAATCAGATAAAAAAATTTAAAAAGATGAAGGAACCCGAAGAATTATGTGGGATTCTATCAAGAAGAATAACCTATGAGTGATTGGAGTACCAGAACGGGTGGAATAACAGAAAGTACAGAGAGAATTGTTGAAGATTTGTTGACAGAAAACTTTCCTGATATCATGAAAGATGAGAAGATATCTATCCAAGAAGCTCATCGAGCCCTACACAAGGTAGATCCCAAGTCACCAAGACATATTATAATTCAACTTGCTAAAACCAAAGATAAATAGAGAATCTTAAGGGTGGCTAGGGATAAACAAAAAATCATCTACAAAGGAGAGTCAATAAGACTAAGGTCATACTACTCAGCAGAAACCACGCAATCAAGAAGGCAATGGGGTGACATATATAAAGCCTTGAAGAACAAAAAAAAAATTGCCAGCCAAGAATTATATATCCAGAAAAACTATCTGTCAAATATAAAGGTGAAATTAGGGCATTTCCAGATAAACAGAAGTTTAGGGAATTTGTAAAAACCAAACCAAAATTACAAGTATACTAAAGGAAGTCCTCTGATTAGAAAATCAATAACATCAGATAACAACCCAAGAACAGAACACAGGACAGAACAACCAGATATCAACCCAGATAGGGAAGTCACAAAAATATATCAAAGCTAAAACATTGAAAATAGGGAAACAGAGATGTCGATATGTAAAAGATGACAACATTAAAACAAAAAAGAGGGACTAAAAAATGTAGTCATATTATCTTTCATACACAGAGGAAGTCAAAGTGATATAAAGAAAAAAAGATTGGTTTAAAATTAGAAAAATAGAGGTAAATGTTACGGTAACCACAAAGGAAACTAACAATCCTACACATCAAAATAATAAACAAAAAAACATAAAGACTCAGCAAATACTAAATCAGCAACAATGAAAATGATGAAAAGAAAATACATAAAGAAAAATGACTCAGCACGGAAAGTCAAGTGGAACAAAGAAACTGTCAACAACACACAAAAAATACATCAAAATGACAGCACTAAACTCATACCTATCAATAATTATGCTGAATGTAAATGGACTAAAGGCACCAATAAAGACACAGAGAGCGGCAGAATGGAAAAAAAAACACTATCCATCTATATGCTGCCTACAAGAGGCACACTTTAGACTTAAAGACACAAACAAATGAAAATTCAAAGGATGGAAAAAAAACGTATCTAGCAAACAACAATCAAAAAAGAGCAGAAGTGGTAAAATTAATTTCTGACAAAATAAACTTTAAAGTAAAATGCACCGCAAAGAATAAGGAAGGACACTATATAATGATTAAAGGGCCAATACACCAGGAGGACTTAACTATAATAAATACTTGGGCATCCAACAACAGGACTCCAAAATACCTAAAACAAACTCTAACAGTATTGAAAAGAGAGATAGCCTCACAATAATAGTAGGAGAATTCAACACACCGCTTTCAAAGAAGGACAGAACATCCGAAAGAAGCTCAATAAAGACACGGAAGAACTAAATGCCACTATCAACCAACTTGATCTCATAGACACAGACAGAACACTCCACCCAACAGCAGCCAAGTATACTTTCTTTTCCAACACACATGGAACATTCTCCAGAATACACCGCATATTAGGCCTGAAGCAAGCCTTCACAGAATCCAAAACATCAAAATATTACAAAGCATCTTTTCTGACCATAAAGCCGTAAAAGTAGAAATCAATAAAAGCAAGGGAAAAAAAAATCAGATACATGGGCACTGAACAACACCTTGCTCAAAAACTACTGGGTTATATAAGAAATTAAGGACAGAATAAAGAAATTCACAGAATCAAATGAGAATGAAAACACATCCTACCAGAACCTTTGGGACACAGCAAAAGCAGTGCTCAGAGGTTAATTTATAGCAACAAAAGTACACATTCAAAAAGAAGGGGCAAAATCAAAACATCAACCCTACACTCAAACAAATCGGAACAGACCAACAAAAGAAGTCTTTGGGCACCAGAAGAAAACAAATAATAAAAATAAGAGTATAATTAAATGAAATAGAGAATAGAAAATAATTGAGTTAACAAGATGAATAGCTGGTTCTTTGAAAAGATCAGCAAAATTGATAAGCCACTGGCCAAAATGACAAAAGAAAAACAGGAGAGGAAGCAAATAACCCAAATAAGAAAAGAGATGAGCAATATTACAACAGACCCAACTGGAATTAAAAGAATCATAACAGAATACTATCAAAAATTGTTCTCCAAAAATTTGAAAACCTTCAAGAAATGGACAAACTTATAGAAACACACTACCTACCTAAATTAAAACAAATTGAGGTAGAACAACTAAATATACACACAATAAGAGATCAAAAAGGTAATTAACCTCCCCCCCCCAAAAAAAAGCCATGGCCTTGATGGCTTCACTGGAGAATTCTACCAAAGTTTCAGAGAAGTGTTAACACCACTACTATTACAGGTATTTCAGAGCATAGACAAGGATGGATTACTCCCAAACTCACTCTATGAGGCCAGCATTACCCTGATATCAAAACCAGGTAAAGACACCACAAAAAAAAAAAAAGGAAAGAAAATTGCATACCAATATCCTTCATGAACTTAGACACAAAAATCCTCAATAAAGTTCTAGCCAATAGAATTCAACAGCATATCGAAGAAATAATTCACCGTGACCAAATGGGATTCATACCAGCTGTGCAGGGATTGTTCAACATTAGAAAAAACTATCAGCGTAATCCATCACATAAATAAAAGAGGAGAACAACATGATCTTACCAATTGATGCAGAAGAGGCATTTAACAAAGTCCAACACCCATTCACGTTAAAAACTCTCAGCAAAATAGGAACAGAAGGGAAATTTCTCGACATAATAAAGTGCATTTAGAGAAAGCCAACAGCCAAAATCATCCTAATTGGAAAGAGTCTGGAAACATTCCACTTGAGAACTCTTATTCAATGTTGTTCTGGAGGTCCTAGCCAGAGCAATTAGGCTAGAAAAAGAAATAAAGGGCATCCAAACCAGTAAGGAAGAAGTAAAAGTATCTCTATTTGCAGATGATATGATCTTATACACAGATAACCCCAAATAATCCACAAGAACACTACTGGAACTAATAGAAGATTTCAGCAAAGTATCATGATACAAGATAAACATACAAAAATCAGTTGGATTCCTCTACACCACAAAGAAAACTTCAAAGAGGAAATCACCAAATCAATACCATTTACGATAGCCCCCAAGAAGATAAAATACTTAGGAATAAATCTAACCAGAGATGTAAAAGACCTATACAAAGAACACTACAAACTGCTACTACAAGAAACCAAAAGATACCTACATAAGTGGAAAAACATACCTTGCTCATGGATAGGAAGACTCAACATTGTGAAAATGTCTATTCTACACAAAGTGATCTACAGATACAATGCAATCCCTATGCAAATTCCAAGGACATTTTTAATGAGATGGAGAAACAAATCACCAACTTCGTACCGAAAGGGAAGAGGCCCCAGATAAGTAAAGCATTTCTGAAGAAGAAGGACAAAGTGGGAGGCCTCAAGCTACCTTGTTTTAGAACTTATTATACCAACATGGAAGTCAAAACAGCCTGGTACTGGTACAACAACAGATACATAGACCAGTGGAACAGAATGGAGAATCCAGATGTAAATTCACCCATGAGTAGCTAATATTTGACAAAAGCCCAAAGTCTGTTAAATGAGGAAAAGACAGTCTCTTTAACAAATGCTGCTGGCATACCTGGATATCCATCTGCAAAAAAAAAAAAAAAGAAAGAAGAAGCATACCTCACACCAAGTAAAAACACTAACTCAAAATGGATCAAAAAAAGACCTAGGTATAAAATCTAAAACGATAAAGATCATGGAAGAAAAAATAGGGACAGTGCTAGGAGCCCTAATACATGGCATAAACAGTATACAAAACATTACTAACAATGCAGAAGAGAAACTAGTTAACTGGGAGCTCCTAAAAATCAAGCACCTATGCTCATCAAAAGACCTCACCAAAAGAGTAAAAAGGCAACCTACAGACTGGTAAAAAAATTTTGACTACGAGAAATCTGATCAGGGCCTAATCTCTAAAGTCTACTAAGTACTGCAAAACCTCAACAATAAAAAGACAAATAATCCAATTAAAAAATTGGGCAAATTATATGAACAGGCACTTTACCAAAGAAGATATTCAGGTGGCTAAGAGATATTGGAGGAAAAGCTCGTGATCATTAGCCATTAGAGAAATGCAAATCAAAACTACAATAAGATACCATCTCACCCCGGCACTAAGCCAAAAAACACAAAATAATAAAGGTTAGGAAGGTTGTGGAGAGACTGGAACACTTATACACTGCTGGTGGGAATGTAAAATGGTACAACCATTTTGGAAATTGATTTGGCACTTCCTTAAAAAGGTAAAAATAGAACTACCATAGGATCCAGCAATCCCACTCCTTGGAATATATCCTAGAGAAATAAGAGCCGTCACATGAAAAGATATATGCATACCCATGTTTATTGCAGTATTGTTCACAACAGCAAAAAGATGAAAAAAATATCAGAAAGATGGCCTAGGTGTCCATCAAAGGAGACTGGATAAACAAATTATGGTATATTCATGCAATGGAATACTAAGCAACGATAAAGAAGAACGATGAATCCATGAAACATCTCATAACATGGATGAACCTGGAAGGCATGCTGAGTGTAATTAGTCAGTTGCCAAAGGAAAAATATCATATAAGACCTCAGGAAAAGGTTTGCACAGAAGAAAACATTCTTTGGAGGTTGGAAGGTGGGGAGGGAGGAGGAGGGATATTCACTAACTAGATAGTAGACAAGAAGGGAAGAACAACACACAATACAGTGGAAGTCAGCACAAGTGGACTAAACCAAAAGCTAAGAAGTTTCCTGAATATAACCAAACACTTTGAGGGACAGAGTAGCAGGGGTGGGGGTCTGGGGATGATGGTTTCAGGGGATATCTAGATCAATTGGCATAACAAGGTTTATTAAGAAAATGTTCTGCATCCCACTTTGGTGAGTGGCATCTGGGTTCTTAAAAGTTAGCAAGCAGCCATCTGAGATGCATCAATAGGTCCCAATCCACCTGGAGCAAAGGAAAATGAAGACCACCAAAGACACAAGAAAAACATTAGCCCAAGAGACAGAAAGGGCCACATAAACCAGAGACTCCATCAGCCTGAGACCAGAAGTATCAGATGGTGCCCTGCTACCACCAATGACCGCCCTGACAAGGAACACAACAGAGAGTTCCTGACAGAGCAGGAGAAAACTGGGGTGCAGAACTCAACTTCTAGTGAGAAGACCAGACTTAATGGTCTAACTGAGACTGGAGTAATTCCAGAACACATGAACCAAGGACTGTCTGTAAACCCACAACTAAAACCATTCCTGAAGCCAACTCTTCAGACACACCTTAGACTGGACTATAAGACATAAAATGATACTTGTGAAGAGTGTGCTTCTTAGTTCAAGTAGATGCATGAGACTAAATGGGCAGCTCCTGTCTGGAGGTGAGATGAGAAGGCAGAGGGGGACAAGAGTTGGTTGAATGGACACAGGAAATCTGGGGTAGAAAGGAGGAGAGTGCTGTCACATTACAGGGATAGCAACTAGGGTCACATAAGAATGTGTGTATAAATTTTTGCATAAGAAACTCTCTCGAGCTGTAAAGGTTCATTTAAAGCACAAAAAGAAAACATGGAAAAAAGGCAGGTGTAAACACATAAAAATAACTTTTAAAACAGTAAATATCTTAACAGTGTGTCATTTCTTTTTGTAAAAAAACTAATTGATAATCAAGTGATTTGCATATTTTCAAATAAGGCAGAGCAGTTCTATTCTCTTTCAGCATCTAGTAAGGCAACCTGAGTACTTTCTGTTTGTCCTAAGGGCTGATGGAACAACAACAAAACATAGGTAAGAAATAAAATATAAATTCTTTACATATCCTAAAGGGTGTGGATTTCTATCACCTCACTGTGACTTGTTTTTCCCATTATACCATTAGTCAGCTGTTTAATAAACAGATTTTGCAAAGATAACAATTATCTTTTTTGCCAGTGACAAGACTATATGTAATTACCATTAGCAACAAAGGATGGTGCTTTGTGAACATCATAAACATTCTCCCATGTTTATGGAGAGCTTGTCCTGATGTCAAGATACCATATCAAGAACTATCAGGGCGGATGACATTTTTTTAGGTAAAAACTAGTATGTTAAATTGCTGCTGTCTCAGACCTATTGTTATAGATGATGCTTTGCTTATGTAATGGAATGTATGCTAAGTGGGAATGTGTATAATTAAAGAACTTTAAGTCATATGTATATACTTGATATGTATTGGTCATGTACATTTTATTTACAGTTTATATAGCACATAGGTGAGAACCCTGGGAAAACTTCTGAATACCACCCAGCCAAAACAATTTTTTATCATTTATTAGAAATTTCTCAATATTAAGAGTCTTTGCTTTTCTTCTAAATCACTAAGCACTTCAGAAAAAAAAACACCCTTTTCTATCAATGTATTCCATATTAGTATAAATACGATCGTACATATACTTGAGTCGTCAACTTACTTTTACTTACACATAGCCTACTGCCTCATTATAGGTAAAAAGACAGTTATAACAGCTCAGGAAATCACAAGAACTCAACTGAAATTGAATTTTTGTGACAAAAATGTCAGTATTGGCAACGTGCACCTCCACTATTAAACTCTCTAAGCCTGGTTGCACAAAGATCTTTAAACAGGGACTGATTTCAAGTAACCTAAAATGTTATGTTATCAAACGAAGAGCTCCTGAATTTGGAGTAATGGTAGAAGACAGCGTCTATTTCCTTGGTAAAACTGAAGGGATTTGTCTTCCTGTAGAGATACTACCGGGGGGAAGAGAGGGTTGTTTGCCAAACAGATTTTAAATAACTGGATTTAACTACTAAAATGTTGAAAAGTGATGGCGGGGGGAAGTGACTTCTTTTTTAAATAGCTAATGAATTGGCCTGTGTGAGACTGTCAGAATCAACAGGAACTAGTTGGTAAGGCATTATACTGAATGAAATAAGTCAATCACAAAAGGACAAATAATGTGAGACCACTACCATAAAAACTCATGAAAAGGTATACACTCAAAAAGAAACAATCTTTGATGGTTATGCTGGGAGGGGTGGGGATGGAAAAACACTAGACAATAGATAAGTAGTAACTTTGGTGAAGGGTAAGACAGTACAACAATACTGGGTAAGCCAGCACAAACTGTACAAGGCAAGGCCATGGAGAGGCTGAAAACCTTTCACTTGAGAACTGGAACAAGACAAGGATGCCTTTTATCACCACACCTATTTAACATTGTGCTGGAAGTCCTAGCTAGAGCAATAATGCAAGAAAAAGAAATAAAAGGCATCCAAATTGGTAATGAAGAAGTAAAACTGTCCCTATTTGCAGATAGTATGGTGCTGTACATGGAAAACCCAAATGACTCCACGAGAAAACTGCTGTAACTAATAGAAAGATTCAGCAGAGCAGCAGGACACAAGATAAACATACAAAAAGCAGTTGGATTCCTATACACCAATAAAGAGAATGATGAAAAGCAAATAAGGAAAACAATACCATTTATAACAGCACCTAAAAAAAATAAAAAAACTTAGGAATAAATCTCATCAGGGATAACTACAAAACACTACTGGAAGAAACAAAAAGAGATCTACATAAATGGAAAAACCTCCCATGCTCATGGATAGGTAGATTCAATATTGTAAAAATGATAATTGTACCCAAAGCAATCTACAAATACAATGCAATTCTGATCCAAATACCAACAACATTCTTTAAAGTGATGGAAAAAACTGATTGTTAACTTCATTTGGAAAGGGAAGAGGCCTCAGACAAATAAAACACCGTTGAAGAAGAGTAAAGTAGGAGGACTTGAACTACCTGACCTCAGAACCTACTATAGAGCTACGGTAGTCAAAACAGCCTGGTACTGGTACAAGGACAGATACCTCGACCAATGGAACAGAGTTGAAAACCCAGATGTAAATTCATCCACCTATGGTCACCTGATTTTCAACAAGGGCCCAAAGTCCATCGGATTGAGAAAAGTCAGTGTTTTTAACAAATGGTGATGGCAAAACTGGATGTTCATTGGCAAAAAAATGAAACAAGGCCCATACCTCACATCATACACAAAAACTAACTTCAAATCAATCAAAGACCTAAATATAAAACCAAAAACTATAAAGATCATAGAAGAAAAAATAGGATCAGCACTAGAGGCCTTAATACACGACATTAAAAGAATACAAACCATGACTAACAACACACAAACTCCAGAAGATAACAAAAGAACGAAAAAGGAGGCCTCACCCACCCCAATATCAAAACATACTACACTGCCACTGCAATCAAAATAACCCGGTATTGTTTCAATGATAAACACATAGACCAGTGGAACAGAACTGAGAACTCAGAATTAAATCCAGCCATCTATGGAAAACTGATTTTTGAAAGAGGTCAAAATCTATTCAGTGGAGGCAGAAACAGTCTATTTAATAAATGGTGCTGGCATATTATCAATCCCATTGTGGTTCAGTATTCTGTTGTATAATTAGGTCTTTTGCTGTAGTGGTCTAGTGGGGTCAAGATTTGCATTGACTGTTCAGAAACACCAGTTGGTAAAGTGCTAAATAACACAGATTTCCTTAATATAATTCACTATCGAATAGGTCAGCAGAGGTCTGTCTTACAAGCTAAGAATCTACGACATTTCATTCTGCAGAAAAACTGTCCACTTAAAAAGAATCTTCATAACAGTAAATTTAGGTTTTAAAAATGAGACCATTAAGATTTTTTTTTAAATTTGTTTCTTAAATACATATATCCTGTCTAGTAATCTGACCAAAAGTACAGGTTTTGGTCACTGATATTAACTTATAGCTGAAAAATTTTCACTTTTTCTATCCACTGTACTTTTTATGCTGTCACTAAAGTGCCTGCCCAGCACTGTATGTTAAAGACCAAACCAAAACCCACTGCCGTCGAGTCAATTCCAACTCATAGCAACCCTATAGGACAGAATGGAACTGTCCCATAGGGTTTCCAAGAAGTGTCTGGGGGATTCGAACTGCTGATCTTTTGGTTAGCAGCCATAGCTCTTAACCATTATGTCTCCAGGGTTTCCATATTAAAGACAGTCTTTCACAAATGTTGGAAGAAGGGACTGGTTTCATCTTGGTTGGCATATTAATGTGGCATTACATGGAGTTTATTCTTTGTTTCGTATAAAACATTGCAAGTTTCCTTTTTCTTGGATCCATCATTCCACCTACTGTTCAAGTAGTTCTTCTAGTAACTCTTCCTATTCTTACTTCTATTTGGTTCCATTTCTGTGATTCCTTTATTTCCACTAACGTTTTGTGATAGACAGTTAACTAAGATAAATTTAACGAATTGTGACTTATTTTCTAAAGTATCTGAATAATGTATGTAATCTGGGCACAGAATTTAAAGTGAAATTGTATCAAAACATAGGAAAACTACATTACTGTCTATTTTGAAATTATGAATAACTTAAATACTGAAAATATTCTGATTCTAATGGCAGTATTCTTACCTTCTAATTTCAGCTAAATGGTTCATGTTAATTTATTATTAGTTGTTTAAACACCAGTTACTTTTGTTTATTGATATCTACTTTTTTTTTTTACTCTATGCTGGAAATGATAAACCATGATAGCATTTGCTACGAACCCTCAACCATTTAACTTTTAGAGCAGAATATTCGTTTTGGGAGGATTTTGTGCTTCGTCTGAGTTTAGAAGTAATGTCATCAAACATTAAGCACATACCTTTTAAGAAAATGTAAGATTTCTAATTGTCTTATTACCATGGTAATTCAAGTGGATGAGAAGTATTTAACTGCGATCTTGTATTATAAAGTTGGGATGTATAGCAGGATCTCAACTTGATGAAAAGTAAATGAACAGTTACCTGATAGACCTTTTTTTTTAAAAAAAAGACTTGTTTAATCCATAATTCCATAACAAAATTAACTTCACTTCAATATTTGTCTTTGTGTATTCAACAGTGCTCTAATAAGGAAATGATAGAAAATATCTGAGAATTATTAAAAGATTTAAAATTTTTATTAGAAAAAGTAAGTTTCTCGTGTCTTTGAATGCTAGAATTTTTGTCTTACCCATCCATGGTAGCTAAAAAAAAAATCACTCAATATTCAGGTTTACATGTTAACTCCCTTTTATAGGGAGCTGTCTACCTCACAATTCAAAGTGTATTCTCTAGACCAGTAATGTAATTGCAATTTACTATGCAGCAAAATGATTCAAGAAGAAAAATAACATAAAATGTCTATTTATCTTTGTATAGACAATTGCTTAATTTACTCTGCTTTTAACAAATATTTGTATTTGGATAAATGCTATGGGTGCATAGGAATATCACAGTGCAAAATGCTGCTAGCCTCAGAACAAAGCATTAAAATTATTTTGTGGAAAAAAAAAGGTGCTCGCAAAACTGGATATCTTACCTGCAGAAAAATTAAGTGAGACCTATACCTCCCACCATATACAAAAATTAAATCAAACTGGATCGAAGACCTAAATGCTATACCTAAAACCATAAAAATCCTGGAAGAAAACTATGGGACTTATTTTTTTTTGAAAAATAGGATAACAAACATTACAACAAATGCCTAAATAGAAGAAGACAAAATAGATAAATAGGGCCTGTCTTTGTCATCTAGTGCTGCTATAACAGAAATACCACAAGTGGATAGCTTTAACAAAGAGAAGTTTATTCTCTCACTGTCCAGTAGGCTAGAAGTTTGAATTCAGGGCTCCAGCTCCTAGGGAAGGTTTTTTCTGTTAGCTCCGGAAGAAGGTCCTTGTTATCAGTCTTGCCTTGGTCTGGGAGCATCTCAGCTCAGGAACCTCAGGTCCAAAGGACACGCTCTGCTCCCGGCACTGCTTTCTTGATGGTATGAGGTCCCCCTGTCTCTCTGCTTCCTTCTCTGTTTTATATGTCAAAGAGATTGGCTTAAGACACTATCTAATCTTGTACATCTCATCGATATAACTGCTGCTAATCCATCTCATTTCATCATAGCGGTAGGATTTACAACACATAGGGAAAGCACATCAAATAGTGGACAAGCACACAATACCAGGACTCATGGCCCAGCTAAGTTGGCAGATATTTTTGGGAGACACGATTCAACCCATGACAGGGCCTCATAGAAATTAAAAACCTATGAGCATCAAAGGAATAAATAGACAACCTACAGACTGGGAAAAGTTTTGGGGAACAACTTATCCAATAAGGATCTACTGCCTAAAATCTATAGAAAACTGCAACAATCAACAACAGAAGACAACCCGATCTCAAAATGGGCAAAGGACATGAACAGAACCTTCACCAAAGAGGACATCCAAGTAGCTGACAAACATATGAAAAGATGTTCATGATCATGAGCCATTAGAAAGACACAAATCAAAAGTACAATGAGATACCATCTTATCCCGGCTAAAACGGCACTGAAAAAAAAAAAAAAAGAAAACAGCTAACTTTGGCAAGGATGTTGGGAGGTTGAAACCCTTATCCGTTGCCGGTGGGACGTACAGTGGTACAACCACTAAGGAAAATGGTTTGGCTGTTCTAAAAAAACTTGAAATAGAACTACCCTATGATTCAACAATCTCACTCCTAGGTATATACCCTGTTATGTTAGGTGCCATAGAGTCACTTCTGACTCATAGCCACACTATGTACAACAGGAGGAAACACTGCCCAGTCCTTTGACATCCTCATGATAGTTGTGCTTGAGTCCATTGTTGTAGCCACTGTGTCATTCCATCTCTTTGAAAGTCTTCCTCTTTTTCACTGACTCTCTACTAAGCATGATGTCCTTCTCCAGGGACTGAGCCCTCGTGATAACATGTCCAAAGTATATGAGATGAAGTCTCACCATCCTTGCTTAAAAGGAAGAGTCTGTCTGTACTTCTGAGACAGTTTTTTTTTTTCATTCTTTTGGCAGTCCATGGTATATTCAATATTCTTCACCAATGCCATAATTCAAAGGTGTCAATTCTTCTTCAGTCTTCCTTATTCAGTGTCCAGCTTTCACATGCATATGAGGTGATTGAAAACACTGTAGCTTGGGTCAGGAGCAGCTTAGTCCTGACATCTTTGCTTTCTAACACTTTAAAGAGGTCTTTTGCAGCAGTTTTTCCCAATGCAATGCATAGTTCGATTTCTTGACTGCTACTTCCATGGGTGTTGTTTGTGGATCCAAGTAAAATGAAATCCTTGACAACTTCAATATTTTGTCCGTTTATCATGATGTTGCTTATTGGTCCAATTGTGAGAATTTTTGTTTTCTTTTTGTTGAAGCACAATCCATACCGTAGGCTATGATTTTTGATCTTCCTCAGTAAGTGCTTCAAGTCCTCTTCACTTTCAGCAAGGAAGGCTGTGACATCTGCATATCACAGGTTGTTCATGAGTCTTCCTCCAATCCTGATGCCATGTTCTTCTTCATATAGTCCAGCTTCTCGGATCATTTGCTCAGCATTCAGATTTAATAGGTATGGTGAAAGGATACAACCCTGACGCACACCTTTCCTGACTTAAAACCAAGCAATATCTCCTTGTTCTGTTCAAATGACTGCCTCTTGATCTATATACAGATTCCTAATGAACATAATTAAGTGTTCTAGAATTCCCATTCTTTACAAAGTTATCCATAATTTATCACAATTTGGTATCTACTCTAGAGACCTAAAAATAGTGGCACAAACAGGTGTGCACACAGGTGAGAACAGATAGAAGTGTCTATAAAAACAAACCAAATCTGTTGTTGTCAAGTCAGTTATGACTCATAGTAACCCAATAGAAGTATCTGTAAGTAGGTGTAAATATACACATGTAGGTGCAGGCACGTATATTCATCAAAGACACAAATACAGATACACTCAGACATAACCAAACCAAACATCTTCCAACATTTATTTTCTGGGTTTGAAAGCTTAGGACAGTAGTCTTATGGGACCTCTCAACCAATTGGCAAAAATCATAATTCGCATCCTAGTGAAGTGAGTAGTGTCTGGGGTCTTAAAATCTTGCAAGTGGCCATCTAAGACACTACTACAGGTCTCTACTCGCCAGGAGCAAAACAGTAAGGAGGTAAACAAAATACATGAGCCAAAACCTCATCGACCCTGAGACCAGAAGAACTAGACATTTTCTGATTACCACCACTGACCATTCTCTTTAACTGTGTTCAGTTTGTTCTCTTTCCAGTACTCTAGATTCCCTAAATGCTTATCTTCTCATCTTTGTTTGTGAGTAATTGTTGATCTTTTGGTCTCATATTGATGGTGTTTAAGTAGGGCACTGATCTTACAGGTAATATCATTTATTTCCTGTGCTGCTCTTTTTTTTCTGTTATTTCACTAAAAGGTGATCTCGGGGGATAGACTCAGTGCCAGCTTTAAAGAGTGCATTGGGCTGATAGTCTCAGGGAGCCATCTGTTCTCCACTGTTCCAGTTTGTCTGTCTTTTGTTTTTTAAGAAGAATTTGGGCTCTGCTCCATAGTTTTCTCCCATTCTCTCCGGGCCCAACTCTTGTGACCCCAGTCAGAATGGTCATCCACAAGCTCTTAATTACCACACTATTACCTCCTTTATTCAATTTTAACTTAAATTCATGACTACTGCAAGAAAGCTGGCACCATATGAATGTCAAACATATCTCTACATGGATATATTTTAGGAACATATTAAATATAAAAGGCTCTTTTAAAGCTAACTTGATGTTAAAAATCCAAGGAAGAGATTTAATCACTCGATGGGTCAGAGGTTCATTTTAGCCTTGAATTCTAAAAGCAAAGCTCAGGCTTCAGACAAGGAGCCAAGCTCATTTTGAAGAAGACATTTGACAGTACTGTGTTCTTTTTGGCTTATGTAACATTTAGATTTAAGTCTTAAGAGGATAACACTTCTAAATATTTACCTTCTCAGAGTCAGTTCCATATGGGTACATTCTGGGAGGTGGGGGTGAAGAGAGAGTCCATGTACTTGTATGCCCTTCAATAAAAAAAAAAAGATTCAGCTTTATTTTTCAAAAAATCAGTTAAAACAGATTGACACAAAAAGATGGCAGCTTGGCTGAACATCTTAATTTTGAATAGATGTTAATTAAGCATGTTATACAAGTGCTGCCTAAGGGCTGAATTTGAATTCTGTCTTAGTTTCTTAGTGCTGCTGTAACAAAAACACCACAGATGGGTGGTTTAATGAAGATAAATTTATTGCCTTACGGTTTTGGATGCTAGGAGTCCAAATCAGGAGATTGGCTCCAGAGAAGCATCCCTCCTTGTCTGGAGTTCAGGGCATTCTTTGGCATTCTTTTACTTGTAGAGGGCTCCCACAAGCTCTCTTCCATGCGTGTGCGTGTGTATTCTACTGTATGTATAAGACACCATTTGGGAGGGATTATATTTAGGGCCCACCTTATTCTGATATGAACTTATTAACATAACAAAAAGAAAATTTCTATTTCCAGAAGGGTTCTATTTATAGGTACTGGATTAGGACCTCAGCATAACATTTTGGAGGACACAAATCAATCCATTACAAGTTTTTAAATAAAAAATTGGCTAATCATAACAAATATACTTTGTAAGAAAATAGTGTATGTGATTCCTTTGTTTTCAATATATGAATTTATGCATAAGAATAAATGCAAGTAATTAATAGCAAACAGCTGACCACTTATCTAGTCCCTTTCATTAAGTAACACTTACAAATTGCAAATTAAATTAAAGCTAAAGATATATGCTTAAGCCAAAACCCTAACAATGTTGTTCTTTTCTGCTACAGCTAAACATGCTCACCCCCTCCAAAACATCAGTGGGTCTTCAGCTCTGAGATAATGTAAATTAAGGTTAAACCCATTTGGTTTAGCCAAGTGGCATCTCGTAAGCTATGGGCCAACTCTGACTAAGAAAAATAGGCTATCACACTACTTCAGTAAGTTCACATATTTTAATATCACTGTAAATTCAACTTCATTGTATTTTCTATATCCTGGCCACTCTCATCTTGAGGGGCGTGGGGAGATAGGAGCCTTTATCATTTGTTTTTTTCTCCCCTCCCCCATCACCAGAGAAATCTTATCTTACTCAACTAGGCCATAAAAAAAAAAAAAAAAAAAAAAACACGACCAATACCATGCCTCAGAAATTCTAAATACGTATCCAATACATCCTTCACATTTCCCACCTGTTCCTTTCTTATAGTGAATTTTTTTGTATCCATGGTCTAGAGAGATCCCTCCTGGCGTAGTGGTTAAGTGCTACAGCTGCTAACCAAAAGGTAGGCAGTTCGAATCCACCAGGTGCTCATTGGAAACTCTGTGGGGCAGTTCTACTCTGTTCTATAGGGTAGCTATGAGTGGGAAACGACTCGATGGCAACAGGTTCGTTTTTTTTTTTTTTTTTCGTGGTCTAGAGGCTTACTGTGCTACAAAAGTATCCTGATTCAATTATCTGCAAAGGCAAATATCAAACGGAAGCCATTGTGGTGATGTCTGGCCTTTCAAAATCATGTTGCCTTGAGGAGCTTGTACTGGAAATGTAGAAGTTGAAGTTTTCTGTCTGAGTTAAGTTAGATTTTAATACCAGAGTTCCCTTGGATTATTAATATTACACCATCTAATTTTCAAAAAACAATTAATTTGCCCTGCATTACCTTTGCTGGCTCTGTATTTCCATCATCACATTTGCCTTCACTTTACATTCCATATTTTCTGTCTGAATAAGCTGTTAATGAAAATCTTACTCCCCTCCAGAAAGTGTAACATTCCTAAATTAAGTTTATAAAACCAGAACTATACTCACCCCTATTCTGCACATCAAAATTTTCTTAACGTCAATGTTTTAAGATTGTGTTGCTAGAATGAAGAAAAAAATGTGGCAGGAAGATTACAAATTTTAGTGACTCTCGCCTTTTGTTTCTTGTAATAAAGATTTCAGATTAAAAAAAAAAAAAAATGCCATCGAGTAGATTCTGACTCATAGTGAGCCTACAGGACACAGTAGAACTGCCCCCTCTGTTTTCCAAGAAGCTGCCGGTAGATTTGAACTACTGACCTTTTAGTTAACAGCAGAGCTCTTAACCATTGTGCTACCAGGCTCCTGATTTCAGATTAAAAACCAAATACATGCCACTTAATGAGACAGTTGTCTGTTGACTTGGCTCCTATACAATATCTTCTGGATAACACATAAAATGGGCCTTTTTAGGGAAAAAGTAGATAGCTCTTATTTTATATTTAAATCAGCATGTGATATTAAGTAAAAGTAAGATATAAAACACAGTTGGAATAGAATAACTGTAGTGTAAATGTATGTTGCAGCTTTGTAATTTCTAACTTTGCAACAATTTAGTTAATTCAATCTCTTTTTCCTTATAGCAGCAAGTAGGTTTAAATTACTTTGTTAAGTTTAGTTGGTAGTAGCTACCAATAGTGCTTAATGAGGATTTTGAGACTGTCTGAAGTATTGGGAAATACTATCATGATTAATTAATGAAGTCTTTCATGGCCCCCTGGGTGGTATAAATGGTTAACTTGTTTACCTGCCAACGAAGAGGTTGGAGGTTAGAGTCTACCCAGAGGTGCGTCAGAATCCTGGAGATATACTTCCAAAAAATCAGCCATTGAAAACCCCGTGGAGCACACAGTTCTACTCTGACACGATGGGGCCGCCATGAGTCTGAGTTAAGTCAACAGCAACTGGCCATGAGTTCGAGAGGGAAAAGTGGTACCATACATGCAAGTTATTTTGCATCTCTGATCTATATTGCAAGATTGACTGAAGTTTCCTGTTATTTAACTTTCATACTCTGTGGAGAGTACGAAAAAAAAAAAAAAAAAAACATAGTTTTGGAATCAGAACTCTCAGGGCTGGGGGCTTGGGAACGCATATTTTTTAAAATTTTCCTGAATGATTCTAGTGAGGAACCACATTTAAGAACCACTACTTTTGGGGTCTAATTCATGCCATACATATTTTGTAGTTCAGAGGTAAATGGTGAGCATTTATTATGTGTATGTGTGTGATGGATGAGGGAAAGGGGTTGTAGGGGAAATTAAGCAACCATGTTTTTTGTTTTGTTTTATAGAGGCAAAGGTTTACTTCAGTGCTTTGCAATTTTTTAATGTGGAGGTTTTTTTTTTTTTTTTAATCATTCTGGAGACAAAATTCAGGGAAATATAAAAGATAGACTAGTCCGTGAAAAAAGAGAGAGAGAGGAGAGCACAACCTTCATCTAGGGTCATAGGTTCCTCTGTTTCTGTCTAATTTACATTAAGGAGTTAGAATGGTTCACCTGCATTACATACATATAAGTCAAGTCTCAATGGGGTGAAGAATTGTCGCAATTATCTTAAAATTCGGTGAATTACCTGATAATTGTTTCAAGTTTCCATTTCAATCACACCATGGAGACCTGACCATAATTTACTTCCTGGTTGAGTGGTCCTAGCAATGGGTGCACTGCTCTCCTAATACAATACAATTTGACCACATAGCCTCCCATTAAACAACCCATTGCTGTTGAGTCAATTGCAACTCATAACAAACCTATAGGACAGAGTAGGGCTTCCAAGGCTGTAACCTTTATGGAAGCAGACTTCCACAACTTTCTCCTGGGGAGCCACTGGTACTTTTGAACCGCCAGCCTGTGGCTTAGCCGCTGAGAACATCAAACCAAAAAAAAACTAAACCCATTGCCATCAAGTTGATTCTGACTCGTAGCAACCCTATTGGACAGCATAGAACTGCCCCATAGGGTTTCCAAGGAGAGGATGGTGAATTTGAACTTCCAGCCTTTTTGTTAGCAGCTGTAGCTCACCACAGCTCTTAACCACTGGGCCAGCAGGGCTCTACCAAGAGCAAAGTATCTTATAAATAAGGACATACCTGAATCCCCTACCTCTTCCCAAATACTCATGGAGTTTCTTGGCTTCTAAAACCATGGGGCAAGAACTTGTAAAGTTTTTCACAAAAAAAAATTTGTGCATACTAGTGTTCTTTCTCCTCTTTCTGTCTCTCTCCCTTTTCCACCTCCCTCTGTCTCTCTTGCTCTGTCTCTGTCTCTGTTTGACTGTCTCTCTCTCTCCATACACCACACACGTGCACACGCACACACATATGTGATGTAGCTATTTATGTTAATGCATTCTAATAAGGGAGAACTTTGAAAAAGTCCACAGAAATGAAAAAAGATTCTCAAGATACATCACGATCTAATGATTAAAAATAACAATGTTTTGTAACATGTAAAATCACAACATATTGCAAAAGATAATTGAAATTCCTGCATGTGCCTAAGATATTAATACTTTTCCAGCTTTTTTGTAATTAAATTGACGTGGGTATTTAAAAATCTGCTCCCCACATGTGCTTACGGACGCCAAGTATTTCCTGAGTCATTCTGCTAACTCAGACACTGGGTGTGAATGTGTCTTCTCTTCCAGTGGTAGTGTACCCACGTGATATTTTAGCACCACTGGAATGCACTGTGTACTGGGAATATCAGCAAAAATGAAGAAAAAAAGTTATCATTCTGAGAAAGTAATTCATTTAGTGGGCAGTTTTAGCTTTCTGCTGGCAATAATGGCCATTATAATCCAATCTGAATTATATCCTCAAATTTTACATCTTAAACCTGATAGTCTTCTGGAACAAGGGAAATTTGGAAATGTAGAAATTACCTTAGGAGAGGTTCCCTAGAAGCAGAGCCTGGGATAGAGATTTGGATAGATGAGATTTATTGAGAGAGGGTCCTCAGGAGAAAGGAAGTGAGGAAACCAAGATGGGGAAGGGGGTGGAAACTAGCAAGAGTTGCTCCACTGTGAGGCAAAAGTGTCAGCATAGCATTTTGTACCCCCATCTGTCTGTCAGCCACTGGCTGTAGGAACTCTTGGGGATGAGGGGGTGGAGTACCATTCCAGGTGCTTCTGGGAAAGCACATATAGCACTGGGATATACAGAGATACACTGGCTGAGAAAGGGGGTCTAAGCAGTTCACCCCACAGTACCTAGTGCAGAAGTTATTACAAGAAGGAATAGCCGATATTTCCCAAGCCTATAATAACATGTTTCATCAAATCTAGGATCCCATCAATCATAAAATTTACTATTATTTTAAGTACTATAAAGAAAGAGGGAAAAATTTCCAAGATGGAGTTCTAATAGGAAACCCTCACATAAAGCTGAAACACCAAAAAACTAAATCCCCAGTGTCAGGGTAAATGAGAAATAAACCTACCATACAGAAGCAGACAGTGGGAACATTCATGTTTCAACCTTGGTGCAGGGTGGAAAGGAGAAGAAAAAAAATAATAACTTCCTTGAGAATTTGAACCACAAGCCCTTGCTGCCATGGATTTTTGGATTAAATTCACATTTCTGGAATAGTTCAAAATCCTCAGGTTCATGGTGACCTCAAATACTTGACGGAAGCAAACCCAAATGTGGCTAAGCAGTGAAGTAAAATGCCACTAATTATAAGGCATTTCAGCCAAAATGTAAAATAATGATAAATAAGGATTGATAAACTTCAATATGTTCCAGGGCTTGTTCTCTAAGGGTTGATGATCTATGGCCTGTTGGCCAAATCTGGCTGCCTCCTGGTTTTGTAAACAAAGTTTTATTGGAACACATGCCCATTCATTTATGCGTGATCCGTGGCTATTTTCCTGCTACAGCAGCAGAGGTTAGTAGTTTCTAAAGAGCACATATGACCTGCAGAGTGGGAAATATTTACTATCTGGCTCTATATAGAAAAGTTTTGCTAACCATTGAAACGCTTCCACATACTAATTCATTTAATTCTCACAATAATCTTATCTGGTTGCTGAGAGCACATGTGTGCTATACTGTAATTGCCCTCCCCTCCCCATTCTCCATAGCTACTAATGGACACAAAGTAAAGTCAATGCCCTAGAGGGAGATAATTGCCCTCTGAGAGATCAGAAACATTTATTGTTTTATCTTAGAGAGGTAAAGGAGGAAGGACTGTTCCCTGATACCAGTAAGTCTAGAAGAGCTGATCAGGATATCATCACCCAGCCTGAACAGGGGCAATGAGTAGTATCCATTGTCTGCAGGGCCCCTTCCCCTTTTATTATCCCTTTTCTCTTTTATTACCCTTTCCCCTACTCTCTTTTTATATGTGCTTTTTGGCACATAGTCATTGTATCTTGCTAGTATTTTAACCCTGGGAGAGAGGGCCTTTGGGGTTCTTCTCCCATGGCACAAAGTGGGGCATGCGTGGATGCGAAGTAATAGTGTCCCTGGGACAGAATGTTAATTTTGGGGAATCTTGGCTGCGGATGATGTTTGCTATTCTACTCATGCCTGGCCTGTTTATTCTGTGAGTATTAAATACCTGTTGATCATGCTGTTAGAACAGCATCTGGTCTGTGCTCTGCTCCAAATGGTCCTTCACTTAAGGACTTAAAAACATAGTATGTTGCAGAGGTAGATAGTGCCCATTTTACATACATGGAAACTGTAAGAAATTAAATTACTTACCCGATGTCATATAGCTAGTAAAGTAGTAGAACGAAGACTTGATCATAGGTGTCTCATTTTTATCTTCCAGGGATTGACTATACAAAGTCACAGTTTGCAAAAAAAAAGGACTGGCTGATTGTAGGAATTCAAGAGACAATTTCTTACAGGAATGGGTATATACATGAATGAATGCACATACTAGAAAGGGGCAGAACCAAGTTTTGAATTCAGGTCATTTTGAATCCAGAGCCCAATCTCTCTTTGAGAATAGATACAAAAATTTAATTATTAGAAGAAATTTCCTTAACCCTTCCACTTATTTCTCTTGCCGTAGTAACTGACACCATTTCCTTTGAAGAAAACTTGCTGACTTATGAGTCAGATAGGCCACTGTCAAGTAGTTTTGCTCCCGAAGTTGAGATGTATAAATCACACTTTAATCGGTATCTTTAATGAACTAGCCTACTGTAGTCCCTATTAAACTGAGTAATAAGTCTTCTATTGTACTAGCCCCATGCCCCATGGGGCCCTCTCCTTCACCCAGTAGGATCACATTTGATCCCAGGTGCCCCAGTGGACTCTGCCCTTGGAGGCTGGCTTTCCCTGATGATCTGCCCCAGGCATAGAAGCACCCATCCTCACTCTCTCTGAGTTTTCTTGACAGAGTTGAGGTGAGTTGTGGGATCCTCTGGGCAGCTGGCCATCTCTAGAGCACTCCCTGGTCCCCCCAGGCACAAGATCCCTGCACCACCCTCACCGCCTGACAGAGATGCTGGATGCTGGGCTGAGTGTCCTGCTTCCTCCTGCCAGGAGACACAAAGCTCCCTGAGGGCAAGGGGCCAGGCCTAGTTCTCCCCTCCTTGTCTCCTCTAGAAGAGATCTTAGCTCCCGGCAGGTCTGCTGATAAAAGTTCGTGGAGGAGAAAAAGGCAGAGAATGTATTTTTCCTTGACAAATTATCCATTTTGCTTCCAAATGTACATAAGTTAAACCATTGTTTTTGTTAACATTTAAAATCAAGTCCTAGCTGTTTGAATTTAATACCCAATATAAATTTAAATCTCATTAAAAATTGAGGCATTTGTTTACATGTATAAATATTCATATAAAATATTTCATAGAAAATGCTTTTTAAAGTTATTTTTTCATTTATTATTACTATTAAAAAAATACGTAAACAAGACTTCATGTTGGTGATATTAGCAAGGAAGTGGCAGAGTCCCTTCTCAAGAGGGACTGTCTGGTGGGAGACTACGTTGAACCCAGGCATGTGTGGCTCCAGAACCCCTGTTTTTGACCACTGTACTCTATTGCCTCTTCCTTGGAAATATTATTCTGTAGAAAGGTCTACACAAAATGTTGAAAGGGCTTCTTGATTGGAGCAGAAAGGAGGAAACATTTGAAATGGGTTTTTAATGGCTCATGGGAGCTTAGAGAACATGGGCAGTCTTAAGAAGGAATGGTAGGCTAGGACAAAAGATAAAATTGTGCAGAGCCCAGAGACATGACATAGTATAAAGAATTCAGAGAGTTTAAAGGGATTCAGTATTAATACAGGGTAGGGCGAATATTTAGACATGGTGAAGAATAAGGCCACCCCCTGCCTGAACTGAAAACAAAAACAATCAACGTGTAGAGTGGGAAAAGCTTGAAGTATCAGGCTTGGACTTCAGCCAATGAACAGTGGGAGCTGTGGAAGACTTTAAACAATGGAATGAGCAAATGTAAATTTTCATTGCTGAGCAATCTTTCTGGCAGCAGTTTATGAAATGACTTGGGTCGGTGAAAGATGGGGTATCTCTGAACTATTCTCATCAATGTCTTTGTTAATTTCATCTCCTCTGCCCACTCTTTAAATATTTCCACAACCCGAGAGCCCACCCTGTGCCTCTTCTTCTCACTAATTCCCTTGACCAATATTATCTACCTTCAAGATTCACGAATCTCTACAATCAAACTGAACCCTTCTTATGCTACATACTAATAGCAGCTTCAAGGAATTTAAAACACCATCTGTCCATCCAAAACCAAACCAAACCCAGTGCCATCGAGTTGATTCCAACTCATAGCGACCCTACAGGACAGAATAGAACTGCCCCATATAGTTTCCAAGGAGCGCCTGGCGGATTCAAACTGCCAACCCTTTGGTTAGCAGCCGTAGCACTTTACCACTACGCCACCAGGGTTTCCCTCCATAGCTGACTGAAATCCCCCAATCTATACCATGATATCAATGTAAATTGGTCTTACCATTCCACCAAACAGGCAAGCCAGAAAACCCAAGCCTTCCTAAAATCCTTCATCTTCCTCACCCATCTCCTGCTTTACCCCTTCAACATCAAATTGATATTTTAGCTCTGTTAAGCCAACCTATTAGCAGTCTCATCCCTGTCTCTTGGTGTGGGACCTCATCATCTGTTGCCTGATCTTCTACTACATCTATGTGTAGTCTTGCCATCTTTCATCTAGCTTCCCCACTCAAGTAAACTTTCTAAGAAATTGTGCAAACCTTTGCTTAAAACTCCTCTGTGGTTCCCCACTGCCCACAAGATAAAGTCAAGACAGTTCTCAGCTCCAGGTGCAAATTGGAGCCACCTGAGGAGATTTTAAAATAAACAGATGTCAGAATTTCAGTGCCCAGAGAGCCTTAATTAAATGGTCTCCCGGGAGGCTGTTGTTGTTGCTACCTGCCGTCAAGGTGGTTCCGATTCATAGTGACCCTATAGGACACAGTAGAACTGCTCCATAAGGTTTCCAAGGAGCGGCTGGTGAATTTGAACTACCAATCTTTTGGTTAGCAGCCGAGCTCTTAACCACTACACTGCCAGGGCTCCTCCAGGAAAAAAAAAAAAAAAATTTTTTTTTTTTTTTTCCCAGGAGGCTAGGATTTTTTTTTCTTTTTTTAAAATCTACCCAAGGGATTCTGATAAGAAGCTAAGAGTAACTATCATGGCTGTGGGCCTGCTGAACTATGTGATTTGACCCTTGTCTACATCTCAGTTGTATCTCACTCTCAGCGCATAGTGTGTCACTCAGCTATTGCCTTAGTCATCTAGTGCTGCTATAACTGAAGTACCACAAGTGGATGGCTTTAAGAAAGAGAAATTTGTTCTCTCACAGTCTAGTATGCTAGAAGTCCAAATTCAGGATCTCAGCACCAGGGGAAGGCTAATTCTCTCTGTTGGCTCTGGAGGAATGTCCTTGTTATCAATCTTTCCCTGGACTAGGAGCTTCTCAGAGCAGGGCCCCAGGGTCCAAAGATGTGCTCTTCTCCTGGCACTACCTTATTGATGATATGAAATCCCAGTGTCTCTCTACTTCCTTCTCTCTTTTATTTCTCAAAAGAGATTGATTTAAGACACAAACTAATCTTGTAGATTGACACCTGCCTCATTAAATCATATAGAAGGATTTATAACACATAGGAAAATCATATCAGATGACAAAATGGTGGACAATCACACAATACTGGGAATCACAGAATAGCCAACTTGACAGATATTTTGGGGGACACAATTGAATCCATTACAGCTATGTTGAAAGGTTTGTAATTTCCTGAATATGCCAATCTCTTTCAAGACCTCCTGTTTTGATTTATGCCTTTTCTCTGTACCTGGATGGCCCACCATTCTCCTTCACCATCTACCTGACTCTTCTCAACTCATGTAGACCTGTCTATTCCCTCCGTTTGGCCCCAATCTGTCGGATTCTTGCCCATATTTTAGAATCTCTATCACTTTGTTTCCAACCAGAATGTTCCTTAGAAGCAAGGGTGGTAAGACTTTGACTTGTTTGCTTTGGACATGTCATCAGGAAAGACCAATTGCAAGAAAAGGACCTCATATTTGATAAAATAGATGGTCAGCAAAAATGAGGAAAGCCCTCAGTGAGATGGACTGACGCAATAGCCGCAACAATAGACTCAAACATACAAATGATCATGAAGATAACGCAGGACTGGGCAACAATTTGTGTAACACATAAGGCCGCCATGAGTTGGAGCTGACTCAATGGCAGGTAACAACATTAAATTTATTACACTTGTTATTTACCTTCCTGTCTTCTCTCACTAGAGTTAACTCTTTGAGAAGAGGGATTAAGTCTAATTGATTAATTCATCACCAGAGTTAGCTTAGAACCTACATCTAGAACAGAGTCTATCAAACCCAGAACCTTTGACATTCGGGGTAGATAATTCTCTGTCATGGCAAGATGTCCAGTGTTGGAGGTTTAGTAACACACCTGGCCTCTACCCACTGATGCCAGTAGCACTCCCCTTCCTACTTGTGACAATCAAAAATGTGTCCAGAAATTGTCTCCCATTCACCCCTCCTAGGTAAGGGCAAAATCACCTCTGGATGAGGAACACTGAGGTACTAAAACTCACTGGAGAAGGGAGGTCATTTAGAAGTGTGGTAGACTACTACAGCGATGGTCCTCTGTGAATCAAGTCACCCAATGTTTATACCCTTGGATAGTCTCCTCTCATATTGACTCAGGTCTTGGCCATGTGACTTGCTTTGGCCAATATGTTATCAGCAAGCATGAAGCAAGCAGAAGGATTGAAAATGATTACTTTGGGAATTGCCTTCTTGGAAGCCAGCCACACTGTATGAAGCCAGCCTGGCCTTCTTGAGGAAGACAGACCATGAATTAAGGAAGACGTCGAAACCACAAGAAGAAAGAAGCCCAGCTCTCCCAACCTCCCAGGTAAGCCCATTTCCCAACCTACTGCCAGATGAATGCAGCTACATGAATGTGTCCAGGTGAGACCAGAAGCAGAAATTTCCAGCCAAACTACAGAATCACGAGAAGTAATGAATCATTTTTTTTTAAATAATTTTTATTGAGCTTTAAGTGAACGTTTACAAATTAAGTCAGTCTGTCACCTATAAGCTTATATACACCTTACTCCATACTCCCACTTACTCTCCCTCTAATGAGTCAACCCTTCCTGTCTCTCCTTTCGTGACAATTTCGCCAGTTTCTAACCCTCTCTACCCTTCCTTCTCCCCTCCAGACAGGAGATGCCAACACAGTCTCAAATGTCCACCTGATACAAGTAGCTCACTCTTCATCAGCATCCCTCTCCAACCCATTGTCCAGTCCCTTCCATGTCTGATGAGTTGTTTTTGGGAATGTTTCCTGTCCTGGGCCAACAGAAGGTTTGGGGACCATGACCGCCGGGATTCCTCTAGTCTTAGTCACACCGTTAAGTCTGGTCTTTTTATGAGAATTTGGGGTCTGTATCCCACTATTCTCCTGCTCCCTCAGGGGTTCTCTGTTGTGCTCCCTGTCAGGGCAGTCATGGGTTGTGGCCGGGTACCATCTAGTTCTTCCGGTCTCAGGATGATATAAGTCTCTGGTTCATGTGGCCCTTTCTGTCTCTTGGGCTCATAGTTACCGTGTGACCTTGGTGTTCTTCATTCTCCTTTGCTCCAGGTGGGTTGAGACCAATTGATGCATCTTAGATGGCCGCTTGTTAGCATTTAAGACCCCAGACGCCACATTTCAAAGTGGGATGCAGAATGTTTTCACAATAGAAATATTTTGCCAATTGACTTAGAAGTCCCCTTAAGCCATAGTCCCCAAACCCCCACCCTTGCTCCGCTGACCTTTGAAGCATTCAGTTTATCCCAGAAACTTCTTTGTGTTTGGTCCAGTCCAGTTGAGCTGACCTTCCACGTATTGAGTATTGTCCTTCCCTTCACCTAAAGTAGTTCTTATCTACTAACTAATCAGTAAATAACCCTCTCCCACCCTCCCTCCATCCCCCCCTTGTAACCACAAAGGTATGTGTTCTTCTCAGTTTATACTATTTCTCAAGATCTTATAATAGTGGTCTTATGCAATATTTGTCCTTTTGCCTCTAATTTCGCTCACAATAATGCCTTCCAGGTTCCTCCATGTTATGAAATGTTTCACTGATTCGTCACTGTTCTTTATCCATGCGTAGTATTCCATTGTGTGAATATACTACAATTTATTTAACCATTCATCCGTTGATGGACACCTTGGTTACTACCAGCTTTTTGCTATTGTAAACAGAGCTGCAATAAACATGGGTGTGCATATATCTGTTTGTGTGAAGGCTCTTGTATCTCTAGGGTATATTCCGAGGAGTGGGATTTCTGGGTTGTATGGTAGTTCTATTTCTAACTTTTTAAGAAAACGCCAGATAGATTTCCAAAGTGTTGTACCATTTTACATTCCCACCAGCAGTTTATAAGAGTTCCAATCTCTCCACAGCCTCTCCAACATTTATTATTTTGTGTTTTTTGCATTAATGCCAGCCTTGTTGGAGTGAGATGGAATCTCATCGTAGTTTTAATTTGCATTTCTCTAATGGCTAATGATCGAGAGCATTTTCTCATGTATCTGTTAGCTGCCTGAATATCTTCTTTAGTGAAGTGTGTGTTCATATCCTTTGCCCACTTCTTGATTGGGTTGTTTGTCTTTTTGTGGTTGAGTTTTAACAGAATCATATAGATTTTAGAGATCAGGTGCTGGTCAGAGATGTCATAGCTGAAAATTCTTTCCCAATCTGTAGGTGGTCTTTTTACTCTTTTGGTGAAGTCTTTAGATGAGCATAGGTGTTTGATTTTTAGGAGCTCCCAGTTATCTGGTTTCTCTTCGTCGTTTTTAGTAATGTTTTGTATTCTGTTTATGCCTTGTATTAGGGCTCCTAACGTTGTCCCTATTTTTTCTTCCATGATCTTTACCATTTCAGTCTTTATGTTTAGGTCCTTGATCCACTTGATGTTAGTTTTTGTGCTTGGTGTGAGGTATGGGTCCTGTTTCATTTTTTCGAGAATGGATATCCAGTTATGCCAGCACCATTTGTTAACAAGGCTATCTTTCACCCAATTAACTGACACTGGGCCTTTGTCAAATATCAGCTGCTCATATGTGGATGGATTTATATCTGGGTTCTCAATTATGTTCCATTGGTCTATGTTGTTGTACCAGTACCAGGCTGTTTTGACTACTGTGGCTGTATAATATGTTCTACAATCAGGTAGAGTGAGACCTCCCACTTTCTTCATCTTTTTCAGTAACGCTTTACTTATCCGAGGCTCCTTTCCCTTCCATAAGAAGTTGGTGATTTATTTCTCCATCACATTAAAAAATGACATTGGAATTTGGATCGGAAGTGCATTGTATGTATAGATGGCTTTTGGTAAAATAGACATTTTTACTATGTTAGGTCTTCCTATCCATGAGCAAGGTATGTTTTTCCACTTAAGTAGGTCCTTTTTAGTTTCTTGCAGTAGTACTTTGTAGTTTTATTTATATAGGTCTTTTATATCTTTGGTGAGATTTATTCCTAAGTATTTTATCTTCTTGGGGGCTACTGTGAATGGTATTGATTGGGTGATTTCCTCTTCGATGTTCTTTTTGTTGATGTAGAGGAATCCAAGTGATTTTTGTATGCTTATCTTATAACCTGAGACTCTGCCAAACTCTTCTATTAGTTTCAGTAGTTTTCTGGAGGATTCCTTAGGGTTTTCTGTGTATAAGATCATGTCATCTGCAAATAGAGATAATTTTACTTCTTTCTTGCCAATCCGGATGCCCTTTAGTTCTTTGTCTAGCCTAATTACTCTGGCTAGGACCTCTAGCACAATGTTGAATAAGAGCGGTGATAAAGGGCATCCTTGTCTGGTTCCCCTCTCAAGGGAAATGCTTTCAGGCTCTCTCCATTTAGAATGATGTTGGCTGTTGGCTTTGTTTATTATGTTGAGGACTTTTCCTTCAATTCCTATTTTGCTGAGAGTTTTTATCATGAATGGGTGTTGGACTTTGTCAAATGCCTTTTCTGCATCAATTGATAAGATCATGTGGTTTTTGTCTTTTGTTTTATTTATATGGTCGATTACATTAATGGTTTTTCTAATATTAAACCAGCCTTGCATACCTGGCATAAATCCCACTTGGTCGTGGTGAATTATTTTTTTGATATGTTGTTGAATTCTATTGGCTAGAATTTTGTTGAGGATTTTTGCATCAATGTTCATGAGGGATATAGGCCTGTAATTTTATTTTTTTGTGATGTCTTTACCTGGTTTTGGTATCAGGGATATGGTGGCTTCATAGAACGAGTTAGGTAGTATTCCGTCATTTTCTATGCTTTGAAATACCTTTGGTAGTAGTGGTGTTAACTCTTCTCTGAAAGTTTGGTAGAACTCTGCAGTAAAGCCGTCCGGGCCAGGGCTTTTTTTGGTTGGGAGTTTTTGATTACCTTTTCAATCTCTTTTTTTGTTATGGGTCTATTTAGTTGTTCTACTTCTGATTGTGTTAGTTTAGGTAGGTAATGTTTTTCTAGGAATTCATCCAGTTCTTCTAGGTTTGCAAATTTGTTAGAGTACAATTTTTCATAATAATCTGATATGATTCTTTTAATTTCAGTTGGGTCTGTTGTGATGTGGCCCATCTGTTTCTTATTCGGGTTATTTGTTTCCTTTCCTGTATTTCTTTAGTCAGTCTGGCCAATGGTTTACCAATTTTGTTAATTTTTTCAAAGAACCAGCTTTTGGCTTTGTTAATTCTTTCAGTTGTTTTTCTGTTCTCTAATTCATTTAGTTCAGCTCTAATTTTTATTATTTGTTTTCTTCTGGTGCCTGATGGATTCTTTTGTTGCTCACTTTCTATTTGTTCAAGTAGTAGTGACAGTTCTCTGATTTAGGCTCTTTCTTCTTTTTGTATGTGTGCATCTATCAACATGAATTGACCTCTGAGCACTACTTTTGCTGTGTCCCAGAGGTTTTGATAGGAAGTGTTTTCATTCTCGTTGCATTCTATGAATTTCTTTATTCCCTCCTTAATGTCTCCTATAACCCAGTCTTTTTTCAGCAGGGTATTGTTCAGTTTCCAAGTATTTGATTTCTTTTCCCTAATTTTTCTGTTACTGATTTCCACTGTTATGGCCTTATGGTCTGAGAAGATGCTTTGTAATATTTCGATGTTTTGGATTCTGCAAAGGTTTGTTTTATGACCTAATATGTGGTCTAGTCTAGAGAATGTTCCATGTGTGCTAGAAAAAAGTATACTTCGCAGGTGTTGGGTGGAGTGTTCTGTATAAGTCTATGAGGTCAAGTTGGTTGATTGTAGCAATTAGATCTTCCGTGTCTCTATTGAGCTTCTTACTGGATGTCCTGTCCTTCTCCAAAAGTGGTGTGTTGAAGTCTCCTACTCTAATTGTGGAGGTGTCTATCTCACTTTTTAGTTCTGTTAAAGTTTGTTTTATGTACCTTGCAGCCATGTCATTGGGTGCATAAATATTTAATATGGTTATGTCTTCCTGGTCAATTGTCCCTTTAATCATTACGTAGTGTCCTTCTTTATCCGTTGTGGTAGATTTAACTTTAAAGTCTATTTTGTCAGAAATTAATATTGCTACTCCTCTTCTTGTTTGCTTATTGTTTGCTTGATATATTTTTCTCCATCCTTTGAGTTTTAGTTTGTTTGTGTCTCTAAGTCTAAGGTGTATCTCTTGTAGGCAGCATATAGACAGATAGTGTTTCTTTATCCAGTCTGAGACTCTCTGTCTCTTTATTGGTGCGTTTAGTCCTTTTACATTCAGCGTAATTATAGATAAGTATGTGTTTAGTGCTGTCATTTTGATGCTTTTTTGTGTGTGTTGTTGACAATTTCATTTTTCCACTTACTTTTTTGTGCTGAGATGTTTTTCTTTGTAAATTATGTGTTCCTCTTTTTTGTAGTATTTGCCTTTATGTTTGCTGAGTCGTTATGTTCTTCTTGGTTTTTATTTTGAGTTCTGGAGTTGTTATACCTCTTTGTGGTTACCTTAATATTTACCCCTATTTTTCTAAGTAAAACCCTAATTTGTATCGTCCTATATCGCCTTATATCCCTCTCCATATGGCAGTTCTATGCCACCTGTATTTAGTCCCTCTTTTTGATTATTGTGATCTTTTACGTATTGACTTCAATGATGAATCTTTTTTTTTTTTTTTTTAAGCAACACTTTGAACCAGTTCGTTGGGATTCAAGCCCCTGCTGCAAATTTGAATTTCTAGCAAATTCTCAGGCCATGTTAATGTTGCTGGTTAGGGACCAATTCTGAGAACCACTAGTAGAGCAAAAAACCCCAAACCACTGCTGTCTTGTTGATTTTCACTCATTGCGATCCTATAGGACAGAGTAGAATTGCCCCATAGGGTTTCCAAGGCTGTAATCTTTATGGGAGCAGACTGCCACATGTTTCTTCCATGGAGATGCTGGCGGGTTTGAATAGTCATCTTTTCAGTTAGCAGCCTAGCACTTAACCACTGTGCAACCAGTTCTTCTACTAGTACAGCAATGGTTCTCAATATATATTATTCATAGGAATCACCTGAAGATTTTGTTAAAATGTAGATTCTGATCCAGTATATCTGGGGTGGAAATGCAAATTCTCAGCAGGAGTTCAAACAGGAACAAACCACTTGGAAGCCCTGTTTTGAAGCCCTCGTTTTAAGACACTAAGTTGTAGGTGCCTTATTATGGAACAATATAGAACATACAGGTAATGGTAAAAGTCTAGCCAAAGGAACTGAGAGTCTGAAGTAGGGTAGCGGCAGTGGGAATAAAAAACATGGTGGAAGTTAGTTTAATGTTTTCTATGTTCTTTGCTGGGCAATCTACTAAGTACACTGCAGAATTCAAATTTATAAATAATTGATGATTTATACTTGCACACTTCTCTAAAGATTCTAAAACTCATACCTTTTGATAATTTTTTTCTTAACTGCTTTCATGCTTCAGGACCTTTGCATGCATTATTTCATTTAATTGTCGCTAAAACACTGTGAAATGAGTCACATTATTGCATATTACAGATGAGGAAACTAAGGCTCATAAAATTAAGTACTATGCCCCCATCAAATGGCAGTATGTATTGGGTCTAGAACTCAGAATGAGCGCTGACTGAGTCTAGGAACATTGCTTTTAAATACTCTTCTACATTTTTTAAGAGGAGACCTGGTGGCACTCAGCTGTTAACCAAATGGTCAGCAGTTTGAAACCACCAGCTGCTCTGTGGGAGAAAGATGTGGCAGTCTGCTTCCATAAATATTTACAGCCTTGGAAACCACCGGCCTTGGAAACCAAACCAATCTACTCTGTCCTATAGGGTCACTATTATTCAGAATCGACTCAATGGCTATTGGTTTGGATTTTGTTGTTGTTGCTACATTTTTCAAAAAGAAGTATGTGGTTAAATTTAAGATCTGCTTCTTTGTATGATGTCTGTGACAGTGGAGAAAAGCTACCTATATTCTCAGCATTCCCCTTCCCAAGTTGATGTTTTGGTTTAATATGGAGCATTTTTATTATGAACAACTGCAAGACCATGCATATTAATTTCTGATATATCTTCACTTTCTGAACAATACAGCTACAGGAGGGTAAATGTAGATATGGATTTTTAGCCTCTGTCAGCTCCTAGCAAAGATTATTCTCTCTTAGGAGATCAGCCTCTCAGCTCCTGTGTTAGTTTCCTGTGGTTATCCTAACAAAGTTCCACAAACTGGATGGCTTTAACCAACAGAAATTTATTCTCTCACAGTTTTGGAGGACAGAGTCTGAAACCGAAGTATCAGCAGGGACATGCTCCCTTCCAAGGCTCTGGGAGAGAATTCTCCCTTTCCTCTTCCATCTACTGGTGGCTACTGGTGGTCTTTGGCTTGTGATTGCATCACTCCAGTCTCTGCCTCTGTCTTCGTATGGCCTTCTCTGTGTGGCTGTGTCTTATCGTCTGTCCTATAAGGTGTCTTAGTTTAGTTATCTATTGCTGCTATAACAGCAACACCACAATTGGATGGCTTTAACAAACAAATTTATTCTCTCACAGTTCAGGAAGCTAGAAGTCTGAAATCAGGGTGCCAGCTCTAGGGGAAGGCTTTCTCTCTGTGTCCACTGTGTGGAAAGGTCTTCATTAATCTTCCCCTGGGTCTAGGAGGTTCTCAGCACAGGGACTCTGGGTCCAAAGGTCACATTCCTCCCCCACTCCCCTCCAAGCTCTTCTTTCTTGGTGGTAGTAGGTCCCTCTCTCTCTACTTGCTTCTCTCTCCTTTCATCTCTTGTAAGATACAAGGTGATGCAGGCCACACCCCAGGGACTCTCCGATTACATCGGCTCAGGACTGGGACCTGAGTAAGGGTGTTGGATCCCACCCTACTCCTCCCTCATGAACATAACAGACAGCTCACTCCCAGATGGGACCATACCACAGGCATACCCCCCCAAAATTCATTGCCTTCGAATTGATTCCAACTCATAGTGACCCTATACGACAGAATAGAACTGCCGCATAGAGTTTCCAAGGAGTGGCTGGTAGATTCGAACTGCTGACCTTTTGATTAGTTGCCATAGCTCTTAAGACTGCACCACCACAGGCGTAGAGGCTAGGATTTACAACACATCCCAAAATGGAGGATAATCACACAATACTAGAAATCATGACCTAGCCAAGTTGACACGTAGTTTTGAGGGACACCATTTGATCCATAACATAAGGACACTTGTCATTGGATTTAGGGCCCACTTGGAGAATCTAGATGATCTCATTTTGAAATCTTTGATTTAATTACATCTGTGAAGACCCTTTTTCCAAATAGGTTTACATTCACAGGTTCTGGTGGTTTAGGGGGCACTATTTAATCCACTATAGCTCCCTTCCTTCAACATCTAAGGAAAGTCTTTTCTTTGCCAGGTGATAGCAGAGCTTTTTGTGATGAGGATTTAGGAGCTTGGGTAGAAAGAAAGTAAACTTGAGTAGATAGAAGCCAGAGGGTTCCTTCAGTTGAAGGTATGAATTTGAGGGGAAAGAAGGGAAGAGAGTGCTATAAGAGGGGACAAGTTTGCTTGTGGCCTTGCAATATATCAAGGCTATAAATTCTTTAGGTTGTTCCATTTACAGTTTTCTGTAATGTTGCTCACCCAACCTGAAGCCACTTTACCAAGAACTATAAACTTTTTGGGAAAGCATTACTAAACTTTTCACCAAACTTAGCAAAGTACAGAAGCATGCTTAGTCATTGTTAGGGATTAAATTGTATCCCCAAAATAATCAATTGAAGTCCTAATCCCTGGTACCTCTGAACACGACATTGGTTGGAAATAGGGTCTTTGAAGATGTTGTATCAGCTAAACTAACATTAAGTCATACCAGAGTAGTGTGAGGCCCAATCCCATCTGCATGGTGCCCTTACAAGAAGACAGGCACGAAGAGACAGGGTAAATATAGCCATGAGACCATGGAGTTATGCTGCAGCTGCAAGCCAAGGAACTCCTGGGTACCAGAAGCTGAGAGAGATAAGAAAGGCTCTTCCTGTAGAACCTTCAGAGAGAACATGGGTTTGCTGATGGTCTGAATTCAGACTTCTAGGCTCCATAACTGTGAGACAATAAATTTTTGTTCTTATAAGCCACCCAATTTGTGGTACTTTGTTATGGCAACCCTAGGAAACTAATAAAGTCATGATGCAGTGGTTAAGCATTTGGCTGCTAACCAAAAAGTCAGCAGTTCGAATCCACCAACCACTCCTTGGAAACACCGTGGGGCAGTTCTACTCTGTCCTACTGGGTCTCTATGAGTTGGAATCAACTTAATGGCATTTTTTTTTTTTTTATCTTTCCCGAAACTGTGGCCAGTTTCCTCTGTGAGTTTCCCTTCCCATCACCAGAAGCAGTGTCAGGAAATTCCACTGGAGAGGCTGCAGTTTTTTGGCTGTCATTTGGAACATGGATTTTGAGATAGCAAATGAAATTAACAGCAGCCTGCTTTGACTGCATCCAGAGACCATGCGTTCATAAAGGACATGGTCATCTTTCTGTCTTAAAGTTTCTTGATGTTGTTAGCTGCCATTGAGTCAGCCTCCCACTTATGGCAACCCCAAGCACAATGGAACAAAACACTAACTACCTGGTCCTATGCCATTCCTGATAGGTTACAGATCTGTAGAGCTGTCACTGGCTGCTTTTTAAAAATAAATCACCAGGCCTTTCTTCCAAGTCCATCTTAGTCTGGAAGTTCTGCTGAAATCCATTCATCATAGCAACCTGCAAGCCTCCCACTGACAGACAGATAGTGGCTGCATGTGAGGTGCATTGCCAGGAAATCGAACCTGGTCTTCCACATGGAAGGTGAGAATTCTACCACTGAAACACCAATGTTCCTTTCCATCATCAAAGTTTTACTGTTACACTGAGATTGGGAGTGCCTATCTGGATTTGCTGAAGGTGGAGTTGTGTACGCATGTGCTTTCCTCCTACTTTTAGTTACATCATTGGCTCAAGATAAAAGAATATTCACCGAGGTGAGAGGAATCAACCCTCTTAGACAATGCAACCTGTAGTAGAGTCAAGGGCATGTTGATTGACTACACTACAAGCACGCATCTAAGCTGTTATTTTATGTGAAAACTGATGCTCAAGTCTAAGACTTTTCTCTCCGGTTTAATCCACCACATGAACAGCAGAGGGCACTGGCCAAACGTCAATACTTTTCCAATCAGAAGGCTTGTTCACCGAATGGTTGGTGTTTGCTATCAGTGTTACAATTTTCCTCTTCAAGCCAATTTCTAACTAGAAGCAAACTTTTGAAAACAATGTATACATTGGTCTTGCTAAATGGTTTATAGATTTAGAATAATAATTTTCAACACAACTGCGAATGAGATTCACTATACCATCACTATCCAATATGGTAGCCACTTGCCATATGTGGCTACTGAGCATTTGAAACGTGGCTAGTCAGGATTGAAATGTGTCGTAAGTGAAAAATACACAGTAGATTTTGAAGATTTAGTACCAAAAAAAGTAAAACATTGTAATTTTTTATATTTAAGTGTTGAAATAATATTTCAGATATACTGGGTTAGTTAAATTCTATTAGTAAAATGCATTTTAGCTGTTTCTTTTTGTTTTTTAATAAGACTAATAGAAAAATTAAAATTACATGTGTGGCTTGCATTTTAATTCTATCACACAGCACTGATCTATAAAAAAAGATACTCTTTAAAAATTCCTTGTCTAATACATGAGGAAGTGTTTTCTAATTATATTACCTTTTTTCTTTTTTTTTTGTCCAATGTTTCACATCCTCCCAGATGAATCCAGAAACCCTGTGGCCCCAGTAGTACAGTTGTATTGTGGGAATCACCCAAGACCTACTTTTAAAAAGGCTAAGGCAACCTCAAAACCCTTGCCATCACTCTGGGAGAGAGCCTTGAACTCAGGGAGTCATCTGAAGCTAAATGTGTGGGTAAACAAGCAGGAAGGGTTTGTTTGACTTAAAAAAAACAATGTTTGTTATGAAATTCAGAGGTTCTGGAATTACAGCTTCAAGATGAACAAGCCTTTTTACACCAGGGAGCTCACACTACAGATGAAAAACTGAGACTTGAAGAGGTTAAGCAACATTACCAGACCACACAGCCTAAAAGTGACAGGACTGGCTTTGGAACCCAGATTTGTTCAATGTGTTTATTTATCGTCTTCCTGCCAAGTTGCTGCCAGATTGAGACACACAGGGTCCTGGGAGGGTGACTGGCAGGCAACAGGGGGTGGGCTCCTCTTGCTTCCACGTGGTCATCAGCTGTATCAATGAGCCAAAGCCAGGACCTGGCAACCTGGGAGCCAGGACCTGGTCATAAACAACAGTGAGATGCTGAACGTAGCATAGTTACAGCCCTGAAGGAGAGGGAGCACAAACAGAAAACAGTCTGTTCTTTGTGATCCTAATGAGATAAGTGTTTCATTGTTCTCACCTCTGGTGGGCACCTATTTTCAGCAACAGAAGAACTGCTTTAGGACTGTCAATATTCTGCTGATTAGACAAACCAGGTTAATTAGAAAGATCAAGCAGAAAAGAAAAGTTGGAGCGAAAGTAGAATTTATCAGCAAAGTTCAGGCTTACCGCGGTGTGATTTTCTCCACAACGGGATTCCTGAGAACCACAAAGCCATCTTTTCTGCCATCACCCCTACTGTTCTCTAGTGTAGCAACCAGGAAGGTGTCGCCGTAATTGTGTTCAAGGAGTCTTTGTAATTGTCTAGGCTTTAAATGAGCCAGTCTCCCAGCAATGCAAATCAGGCTGGTTTAGGCAAAATGAAACTCAGCCTGCCTAGAAAAGTATCTATTCGGTGAAGTTCAAGCTGATCGTAATAGCTAATATTTATTGAGCACTATTTGACAGATGGTTACATTTGCCATTTTATTTAATCCTAATTCGTTTTCAGAGAGCAGCACTGTTAATTATCTCTATTTCACCAAAAAGGAAACTGAGGCTCAGAAACCTTTTGTGGCTTGTTCCAAGCCATAGAACTTGTATTCAACCCTGGACTTTCTCTCAAGAGCTTTGATCCCTAACCATTACACCACACTGTCTTAGAGAATGTCTTAATATTATATATATATGTATATATAAAAGTGATTTTCTTCCTCTGGACATTTCTTGAAAAATGCAAAAAATCTATACGGAAGGTACTTGCAAGGCACTGAATGCTTTCAGCCATTTTCATTCTCTCACTAACAAAAAGTTGGTGCCAAATGTAAGTCCGCGTATTTATGAAGGCAGTTGCTTCCTGCTCGTCTCATTTTATAGTTTGCTTTGACTTGAAGAAAGAAATAACAGAGAGCAATCTTTACTGCTATAATTGGATTTTTGCCATCAGGTATGGCCTGGTACAATTGTATCCTAGGAGAAATAATACATTTTGGGTTTAGTTTTATAGAATCTATTTTCCGTAACCTTAAAGGTCTTAAATTTTATCTAGGAATACATTATGTTCAACACTTTCAGCTTGCTTGTTACCTGCTAGGGAAAAAAAAAAGGAAAAGCTAATTTAAGAAGATCTTTCTAATCTTGTCTTCCAACTTTCTGGATGAACCTAAAAAAAAATAGAAACTACCCAGGTGAAATTTACATTTTTAGTAATTTTGAACTCTGCATAAAACTTCTAAAAATGCTCTTATCTACAAACTGCAGGAACTTGGAGGATAATTTCGTCTCCAGAATCATTACTGAAGCGCTTTGGCGTCCTTCGTGTTAGTTAGAGATTTTGTCATTTCTTTTAGTGCGCCACTTTTTAAAATTTTTGTTTAAGGCCTTGGAGTATCATGCATAGAGAAAACAACCCAAACTCGCTGCCATTGAGTCGATTCTGACTGATGGCGACCTCATAGCACAGAGTAGAACTACCCCATACAGTTTCCAAGGAGCACCTGGTGGATTTGAACTGCCAACCTTTTGGTTAGCAGCCGTAGCTCTTAACCACTACGCCACCAGGGTTTCCATCACGTGTACAGTATTAGATAAAAAGAAAATATTTGTGGAATCTAATTATTATTATTATTAATAACGAGAGTTGGATTTTAAGGAAAAGAGCTGAGTTTGTCATAGTTGTGTAATTGAAAGATTTTAATTCATGTTGGAAAAACAAAAAGGCTCTTAGGTATAGCTTGGTAGCCAAAGCCATGAGGAATAATAGGACGTTTTGCTGACAGCCTTTTAGTTTCTAGCGGCAAAAGAATATATTTTCTAGCTATGGAATTCGACGTAGTAATCTGGAATCTCATGAAATGATGCTGTGTTCTTCTGTTAGAAAGAACCCAAAACAGAAAATGTAGTTCAAGGCAGAGAATATACTTTGTAAAGAAAACCTAACTTCTTCAAAAACTGAGTGACAGATAATCCCCAGAGGGAATCATGGCAGAACCTTCTAGTAATAAAGACTAGTGTCTCTAGTATTACGTGTCAATACTAATTCTGTAGATTTGAATTATCTATCTCAAGAGTTTGAATAAAAGCCTATTTTTTAAAATTGCCCAGTCCACCCTCAGATACCAACTTCCTACCTGATGTCTCTACTTGTATAAACGATGCTTTTCAAACTTTAATCTTCATGAGAATCGCCTGGGGATATTGTTAAAATTGAGATTCTTATTTACTGGGGTGGGGCAATTTAAACTCATAATGACCTTATAGAACAGGGTAGTACTGCCCCATAGGGTTTCCCAGGCTGTCATCTTTACAGGAGCAGATCACCAGGTCTTTCTTCCACGGAGCCATTGGTGGGTTCCAACTGCCAATCTTACGGTTAGTAGCGGAGCACTTAACCATTGTGCCACCAGGGCTCCTGGGTTCTTCTTATCCCTTCAAACTACCTCTTGCATTTTCACCTCAGGGCCTTTTTGTTTGCAAGGAAAGTTTGTCCCCCCAGATCTCATTACCTTACATTATTCAGGTCTCTGCTTCAATATCTGCTCTTCAAATGACCCTACCCACACCCTGTTTAAAATATACTCCGTTCCAGCTATTATGGCTGTCTAACTAAGCACCCGAAATTTAGTGGTTTAAAACAACATTAATTTATTTATTTTTAAATATATAGCATGGGTAGGGCTTGATGGGGACAGCTTATTTCTGCCCCAGTTGGCTGGGACCAAGACTCATCTGAAGGCTCACTCACACACAAGCATGACACCTGGACTAAGAGGACTGAACAATTGGGGCTCCTCTGACATCTCTGTCTCTATGTGGCCTATAGCTGCTTCAAGTTAGCCAGACTTCAGGGCTCCAAATGCATGTGTGTGTGCATGTGTGTGAGTGTGTGTGTGTGTGTGTGAGAGAGAGAGGGAGGCAGCTATTTATCCAGGTAGAAGCCAAATCGCCATTTGTGACCTAGCTTTGTAAATTACTCATGCTGTGTCACTGCTGCTGTGTTCCTGTCTGCCAACTTCTATTTGTTGGAAGCCAGTCACTAAGGCTGTCCCATATTCAAGGGAAGCATAATTAAATTTCCCTTTTGGAGGAAGAATGTCAAAGAATTTGCAAACATTTTGTAAAAACTATCACACATGGGGTCTCCACAAGTTGGAATAGACTCCATGACAACTGGCATCACATTGTCCAACTGCTCATCCGTTATCCTGCCTTATTTTTCTTCCTGTCACTTATCACTATGTGAAGTCAGATTTTTCTGTTTTCCGTTCCTACTACCAGAATGCAAGTCCCAAGGGAGCAAGGGCTTTGTCTTCCTTACTCAAAGACTGCTGGGCAAAGGGTAGGTATTCAAAAGTACTTGTTGAGTTGTTCTGTTTATTTAATAAACCTCTTTTCTCTGAACCACTTAATCCTGTTTAATGCTGTTACTGATTAACTGAGTTAACATATGAAATCTGCTTAGAATAGTGCAAACCACAAGCTCTATGCTCGGTCGGTGCTAGATAGGTTATTAGTAATAGCTAACATTGACTGTGTGGCTAATATACATCAAACACGTCATATGGATTATTTCATTTGATCGTCCAGGAAATCTATGAGCTGGTACTATTATAGCGAAACCTGTGAAAGCCAGAACTTGAAAGGACTGCCTTGTTTTTCTCGGTCTCACAAGTTATTTGCCTTTGACAGGGTGCAGTATTACCACTTTTCTATCGCTTGTTTTAATGGAAAATATTTGAGTTTTCCCTCTCTGACAGGTTTCTGCCTTACACAGGTTCTAGCTTTCACAGGTTATACTGTATCATGCCTTTACTTCACACAGCTACCTAGAGCCAGAACTCTTAATTCAAAACTAATCCTGACTGATTCCAAAGCACGAGCTCTCAATCCTCCTCTGTGGTATGATTTGATTATTTATATTGGCAAAGTGGCAAGGACACTGGTTTTGGATTGAGAAGACACAGAGCCTGGTCCTGGCCCTCCGTTTCACCTCTTGGAACCCCAGTCTCCCCATCTGTGAAATGGAAATGATAACAATACTTCTCTGAGGGAGCACTGTAAGGATCAAACGAGCTACACATGAGGACAGTTTGCCAAGAGCGTGATGCTAAAAACAATACAGTTGCCGGCGAGTCAACCACAGCTCATGGCGATCCCATATGTTTCAGAGTACGTCTGTGTTGCACGGGGTTTTCAGTGGCTGATTTTTCAGGAGTCGATTGTCAGCGCTTTCTTCCAGGTGCCTCTGGAGGTGGACGCCAACTACCAGCCTTTCTGTTTGCAGCAGAACATGTTAGTATTTGCACCACCCAGGAATGTGTAATGCTTAGAGGATATAATATAGCACTTAATACCTGTCCTGATCATTGTTACAGGTATTTGTGTGCATATTTTACAAAAATTTATAAGTTTTTGATTCCCAAGACAAGGCTGGCCACACTTGTCTATCCTACAGTGCCTTCTAGCACAGACCTAGAGTTTGATAAACATTTGAGGAATTAGTGAGAGCGTCCAAAGATCCTGGTGTGTAGAGTGCTCTTAAAATAGGTACATATGCATATATATATGTATGTGTGTGTGTGTACATCTATCTATATATATAGATGTATGTACACATATGTGTGGAAACCCTGGTGGTATAGTGGTTAAGTGCTACGGCTGCTAACCAAAAGTTTGGCAGTTCGAATCCTCCAGGCACTCCTTGGAAACTGTATCGGGCAGAGTTGGAATCGACTCGACAGCCGTGGGTTTGGTTTTTATACACATGTGTATACATACACATATTCTTTGTATTTATTTGGAAGTTAAATACCTCAAATGCTTTCAAAAGTAGATAAGGTAATTGTCATTAAAGAGCCTCTAGCTTACTATACGTGGGATCATGAAAGTGCGAAGATAGAGAGAGCAGAAGACTTGGCTCATATTTCTGTTGTACCTCTTGTAAAAAAAAAAGGTAGAATGGACAAATTCCTAAATCCCTTTATTTTAGCTTCAGTTTCATCTCTGAAATGAAGGTGCTAATACTGACCTCATGGGATTGATTAAATGCTATAAATAGGATAGCTTTGTCATGTACAATGTACTTGCACATATAAGAAGTCATCTATTTCTTCTAAGTCCAGTTTAATTTCTATTCACCTTAGAGAATGAGTGATTTATCTTTGTGATTTTTTAAAAGAAGCCACTTAAGGCCTTTTAAAAAAATCATGAACGCCTGTATTTTAAAATTACAGAAATAAAACCACAAAGTTCATTATGGAACACAGGTAGTTGCTCTTTATTGTAAAGAACGTTGTATATGATGTGATCACCTACAAATGTTTTAATGAGAGCATTGCAAATCCTTGATATTTCCTACCTTCTTTAGTGTTTGCCATTGTTGTTAGGTACCGCCTAGTCAGTTCTAACTCATGGTGACCCTATGTACAACAAAACGGAACACTGCTGGTCCCGTGCCATGGTTTAGTGTTACCAGGTAGAAATAAGACGTGCCATTTACTGAAATCTTTAAATTGTCTCCCAAACATTACCCTTTAACTGCTTTCTTGCTAATAGGTGTTTGGTTTTGTTTGGGGTGGCAACTTAACCTACTCCAAAGGGCAATTCATGATTAGTCTTAGCCCATTGTGTTTACCTTATTTTCCTTTGCCAGATATGTGGGGTCTATTGGAAGACTTCTGAGGAAGAGGTGTTTTCTGGTAAGAGACACACTTAAGAGGAAATCTCATTGGCTAAACTCCTTCCCCTTCCTTCCCGCTTGATACGTCGATGACTCCTTCATATTTGCAACTATGTGTAATAGGCCAGAAAATTGAAATATATCCTGTTCTCACAGAATCCTGATACAATTGAGCCTCTTTAAACTCTTGTACAGTCTACCCACAGCCTACTTAAGTAAACAAAAGATGCCATGATCAAAGCTGCTCTTAGTTATTTGGTTTTGCTGCCTGGTTACTTGGAGATGACTGTATCCTAGTGGATGTGTGTCATACCATCTCAACAATCTAGGAAGAGTGGTCATAGAGCAAGGACTTCATTCTCTATGTTGAAATCATAGAATCTTGAAAGAAGTCATTTTGATTCTAGCAAAAATAGCAGTAGAGGAAAGCAAGTAAACCTAACAAAAACACATAGATTCTAATTCCTCTGAGATTCATCCAGTCTTCAGTGAACCAAACGGCATCCATAAGAACTTATTTTTCTCATAAAAGCTATTAATAAGATTTCACTGGGTGCATATGGTATGAACAACTGAGAATAAGAACATTGAAAAGAATAAATTTTCTGATTATTGTTCATCCATTCCACCGATTTTTAAATTTTGAGGTCTATTCAATATTATTCAATATTATTTAGGAATCTTTTCTATTGTACGAATTTTCTCATTCAAGTTCTGTAAAAAACCAAAAGAAGTTCAGGACATCTCCACCCAGGAGAGTGAAAAGTTGGGTAACAAAGAGACCCAGCAGAAGTGGAAAGCAACAGTCACACCTGGCACAATGGTTAAGAGCTTGACTGCTAACCAAAAAAATGTTGGCGATTCAAATCCACCAGCTGCTCTGTGGGAGAACGATGTGGCAGTCTGCTTCCATAAAGATTTACAGCCTTGAAAACCCTATGGGACAGTTCTACTCTGTCCTATAGGGTCACTATGAGTCAGAATTGAATCGATGGCAATGGGTTTTTTTGTTTTGTTTTATTTTTTATCACGGAGTACCTGTGTGGTAAAATGGTTAAAGTGCTTGAATGCTAATGGACAGGCTGGAGGTTCAACTCTACTCCAAGACACTGTAGAAGACGGGCCTGGAAATCTATTTCCGAAAAATCAGCCATTGAAAATACTATGGAGCACAGTTCTATGAGGTCACCATGAGTTGGAATTGACTCAATGGCAACTGGTCTTACTGGTTGTTGTAGGAACAGTAATTAAAAATTGCATTATCTCATTCAGGGAGGGGCCTAAAGAGATACATATTTTAAAGGAACCACTTTGATTGCAGCTGAAACAATAAATTAGTTGGGCCAAGAGTGAGGCAAAGTGACTTCTCAGGGTGGTTGTTGTATGTTGTAGTAATTTAGGCAAAGATAATGATAATAACCTACATGTATTAATATGAAAAAAAATTTTTTTTTATTAATATGAACAAACAAACAGGAGTTGGGATAGATTAGATGTAGACACTGAGGGAGTTGGAGTAGCTACAAATGACAGAAACAGTTGAATTTCTGATTTAAGAACACCAGACAGAGGAACCATTTGCTAGGATTGGTCAACTAGGACAAATGCTGTAAAGGAATAAAATTAAAAGAGAGAGAAAAGGCCTAGAAGACTTTGGTACCATGTTAAGACTATTTTCATTAGAGTACAAAGGAGGGGAAACCAGACGGCTGAGGGTTGGAGCGCGAGTAGACAGTGAGTTCGTGGAAACAGTGAAGGGGGATGAATCTTGAAGAGGTGGAGAAGAAGAGGGGTTAGTTGGAGCAAAACAAAAAATGTAAGGTTGAAAATTTTTGTTTGAATGGGAGAGAGCAGAGGAAGCTTCAGGAGTCCAACCTGAAACATAGCTACCTTTACTCTTGTCTCTTAAAAAGTATATTCTAAAACAAACACAAACACAACTTTCATTTTTCCTTTCTTTTAGTCCTCACTCTGTGGCACTGCAGACAATACAATGAAAAATGGCAAAAAAAAACTATGGAAATTTGAATCTCAGTGGCAGCGTTGTCACTCAAAAACCAAAAGACATCATTTTTAGTTGGAAAAAAACAACAACAGTGCAACTCTACTGGGATTTCAATACTTCTAGCCACCTCTCCCACAGTGAGCATTTCCCAAGGGGTCCTGCATGCTACCTGAGTGCCTTCCCCTTTGACCAAAGAGCCTTCTTGAGGGAAGACTACTCTCCAGCCTCTTCTCTGACTTACCCGCTCCCAAAGAAAGCCATTTAACTTTTTGTCTAAATTTCTGTTATTGAAGAAAGGTGCATTCCTACAAATAAGAGGCCAAACAGCTTATGTGGAGAACTGTAAAGCAGCATTTTTTTTTTAATTTTTATTGAGCTTTAAGTGAACGTTTACAAATCAAGACAGTCTGTCACATATAAGTTTATATACACCTTACTCCGTACTCCCACTTTCTCTCCCCCTAATAAGTCAGCCCTTCCAGTCTCTCCTTTCAGGACAATTTTGCCAGCTTCCAACCCTCTCTACCCTCCCATCCCCCCTCCAGACAGGGGATGCCAACACAGTCTCAAGTGTCCACCTGATACAAATAGCTCACTCTTCATCAGCATCTCTCTCCTACCCACTGTCCTGTCCCTTCCATGTCTGATGAGTTGTCTTTGGGAATGGTTCCTGTCCTGGGCCAACAGAAGGTTTGGGGACCATGACCGCTGGGATTCCTCTAGTCTCAGTCAGACCATTAAGTATGGTCTTTTTGTGAGAATTTGGGGTCTGCATCCCACTGATCTGCTCTGTCAGGGGTTATCAGTTGTAAAGCAGCTTTTTAAAAGCAACTGCATTTTTGACACAGATGGCTAGATGTCCACAAAAACATTGTTTCCACTTTTTCCGGGGTACTTAGCTGAACTACATTTCCCAGGCTTCCTTGGAGTCATGTGGGGTTAAGTGCAATGCGGAATGTGTGCTGAAATGATGTGTTCCACTTAAAACCTCCCGGTGTTTTCCTATATATTTTTTTTACTTTCAGTTACTTGGAATGCATATAAGGAGTCCTGGTGATGCAGTGATTAAGTGCTCAGCTGCTAACCAAAAGGTCGGTGGATAGAACCCCCGCCAATCTTTCCGCCAGAGAGAAGGATGTGGCGATCAGCTTCGGTAAAGATTATAGCCTTGGAAACTCTTTGGGGCAGCTCTACTCTGGCCTAGAGGGTGTCAATGAGTCGGAATGGACTAGATGGCAGCGGGTTTGGTTTTCTTTGGTTTGGAATTTATATATCCCAAGGGCAAATAGGAAAATTACTTGTTGAAGATTATGTAACCATAAGATAGAGGGGTAGGCTGTGAATGATGCAAACGATTGACAAGCTGGGCTGATAACCAACGGCCGGAGATTAGAGCCCACCCAGAGGCACCTCAGAGGAAAGGCCTGGCAATCTACTTTCCAAGAATCAGTCATTGAAAACCCTATGGAGTATAGTTCTATTCTGACACACATGGGGTTACCGTGAGTTGGAGTCACCTCCAAGGCATTTGGTTACTCATTAAGACAGAAGTAACCTGTATCCCTGATTCAGCCTCTGGAGGAGAGCCACCTGCCAATCAGAAATTTTTTTGTCTGCAAGAAATAAACTTCTATTGTGTTAAGCCTCTGAGACACCAGAGTTTGTACATAACAACTAGCCAAATATAGTAACAATGTAGCCAGTAGCATTTGCCATATACTGACACACTAAATACCAGTCATTATATAACTATTATTCTATTTGATTCCCCTATCAACCCTGTGAAGTAGAAGCCATTATCCCTATTTTACAGATAAATTTCAGAGGGATTAACAAACTGGTCCTAACAACCTCCATAATCTCCCCAAGTGACATTTAGGGACTCACAGAGTCTTTGCCTAAAAGATTATTACTGAACAAAGCCCAGTGAGATATCCCTCTTCTCTGTACCTTCAGCTTCAGAGTCCAAGTAGGTTGTCTGTTCGTTTTTAAATCTGTATGTATAAAACATCCATAGAAGGCATAATCAGTACATAATAATTTATATCATAATTCAAAACAGCATTTGAATTACCTGAAAAATTAGATGCTCAAATGTGTACATGCAAGAGCAAATTCTAGAGTATCTTTTCAAACAATAAAAAAGAAAAGAGCTCCTTCTTATTAAAATAAGTCCAAGTTTTAAAAGTACAGCATCCAATAAAAACTTTCCAGACATGCCTTTTACTTGGCGCAACCAATTTAAAATGAACAGCTCAAAACCAGCCTGGCTTGACCTAAGGGTAGATACGCTCAAGCATTACACGGTCCTGAATATCCACTTTATGGTTCATTGAAAAGGCTTTGCAACAAGATTGACAACAAAAGAAAAAATTATAAGGAAAATTGCCTTACTTATCTGCTGTAGTACTCTTGATTGCCAACTGTAATTTTACGGTTCATTATAAGAGGGGGGAAAGGTTTGACCACTGAGGACTCGCGTATCATACCGGTACAAAGAATAAGCTGCTTGAAACACTCTTTGTCTTTAATGAAGCCAATGTAATTGCATGTTTTTAAGGCTTCATCAATTACCATCAGTCTTACCCCTGCTAGAGTTACATGTGGCGAAAGTATTTAAAGGTCATCAGACACGGTGGGACATGAATCAACTGTAGAAAAGCAAAGATGTTGGAATTACACAGGGGTGACACAAGCTATTTTCTGAGTGATCGCTTGATATAGCGTGATATTTGACTGGCTAATTGAGGTAAATAGCATTGCTGTTATAGATGTCATGATAGATCAGGTAGGGGTCAGAAAACATAACAGCTTTAATCATCTCTTAACACAGGAGAACTCTGCTCTAAAGGACTGTGGGGGAAGGCCCCCTATTAAAATTGTATTTCCCTTTTCTACAAATAGCCCTAAACTTTAGTTCTCTAAAGTATACGTCCCGGCTCAGAGCATTTTTAACTTCCCATTACTTAGAGCTGCAATTTTCAATAGCGTAGGCACTAGCCACATGTGGCTCTTTAAATATAAATTGAAATAATTAAAATTAAATTGAATTAAAAACTCAGTTCCTCAGTCACAATAGACACATTTCAAGTGTTTGTTACCTATAGAGGGTTAGTGGCTACTGTATTAGACAATGCAGTTCTGCAACATTTCTATCAGCTCAGAAGGTTCTCTTGATAGTGTGATCTACGGCTGGGCTATCCAGTGTGATAGAGACTAGCTACATACGGATATTGAGGGCTGAGAAGTTTCCAATCCAGATTGAGATGTGCTAACAGCTTGGCTGCTAACCAAAAGGTCAGCAGTTGGAATCCACCAGCTGCTCCTTGGAAACCCTTTGGGGCAGTTTTACTCTTTCCTGTTTGGAAACCCTGGTGGGTAGTGATTAAGAGCTATGGCTGCTAACCAGAAGGCTGGCAGTTTGAATCCACCAGGCGCTCTTTGGAAACTCTATGGGGCAGTTCTACTCGGTCCTATAGGGTCACTATGAGTCAGAATCAACTCGAAGGCAACAGGATAGGGTTGCTATGAGTTGGAATCAACTCAATGACAAGAGATTTTTGGGTTCCATATTTGGAAGATGTAGTTCAAAAAGAATACTGTAAAATATCTCATTAATAATTGTGTATGAAGGTTACATGTTGAAATGGTAATTATATATATTAAAATATATTAAAATTAATTCTACCTATTTCTTTTTCTTTTTTTTAATGTGACTCCTAGAAAATGTAAATTTACATATGTGACTTGCATTATAGTTCTACTAGACAATGGAGAAAAAAACCCATCTGATAGAGATCGCCAGGGATACACCTGTAGTCCACCAAAGTCAGGTTTATTACTTGCTGTATCAGGGAGTCTGCACAGCAGAGGAACCCTGAGTGAGGACTCACAAACAAAAGAAGGAGACAGAGTTGTAATAGAAATCTGGGGAAAGAGTGGAGTTTATATAAAATATAAATGAGGTAGTGTTTTGAAGAATGAACAAATCAGTTTTGGAAGAAGTACAGCCAGAATGATCTTTAGAAGTGAGAATGATGAGACTTGTTTTTTTTTTTTTTACTTTGGACTTGTCATCAGGAGGGACCAGTCCCTGGAGAAGGACATCATGACTGGTAAAGCAGACAGTCACTGAAAAACAGGAAGACCCTCAATGAGATGGACTGACACAGAGGCTACAACAATGAGCTCAAACATAGCAATGATTTTGAGGGTGGCACAGAACTGGGTGACGTTTCTTTCTATTATACGTAGGGTCGCTGTGAGTTAGAACTGACTTGAAGGCAACTAACGACAACAACAACAGTGTTTTGATAGGCTCTAAACAAAGCAGGGAAACCCTGGTGGCGTAGTGGTTAAGTGCTATGGCTGCTAACCAAAAGGTCGGCAGTTCAAATCCACCAGGTGCTCCTTGGAAACTCAATGGGGCAGTTCTACTCTGTCCTGTAGGGTCGCTATGAGCCAGAGTCGACTAAATGGCTACAGGTAAGCAAAGCAAGGGTGTGTATGAAAGGCTTAACCTCAGGTCTGGGCTGAGAAGTAGGCATTTGTCTTAGCTTTGGAAACTCCCAAGTTAAGGTAAGTGTGGAATGTATCTGAAAACACCTTACCTGAAGTTCTGCAACAAGGTTGGAAATTGAGCCTGCTTCTCTCTCTGTCAAGGCCATGCATACAGTTCAGTTAATAGTAGGGTGGTCCATTCTTATTGATGTAATTTCTCAACATTACGTTCTTCCATTAATTATAAAAAAAAGGTTCATAATAGAATAAAGCTCATATAATTTTTGACAAAACAGTAAAGTCCATCTGTGGTCTATCTGTCCTCCTGAATAACATCCCTTACTATTCTTGTTTGTGTACTCTGTGCTTAGGCAAAATTTTTCTTTTTTTAAAAAAACAATATTTTGTGTTTAAGGTGAAAGTTAACACAGCAAATTAGGTTTCCATTTAAACAATTTCTACACAAATTATTTGGTGATTTTGGTTACATTTTTCACAATGTGTCATCCCTCTCATTCATTCCCTTCCGCTTGCACCGTTTCCAGTACTCTAGGTTCCCTGCCCCCTTACCTTCTCATCTGTGCGTTAGAGTAATTTTTTGACCATTTGGTCTTATATAGATGGGTTTTTTAAAGGAGCTTCTCATGGGTGTTATTCTTTATTTTATGAGCCAATCTGTTATTTAGCTAAAAGTTGACCTCAAGGGATAATTTCAGTTTAAGGTTCAAAGAATATCTCAGGTCGAGTCTCAGGGAGTCCTCCAGTCTTTTTAAGAATTTGAATTCTGTTCCAGATTTTTTCCCCGTTCTATTGGGATCCATCTATTATGGCCCTAATCTGAATGGTTGGTAGTGGTAGCTGGGCACCATCTAGTTCTTTGGGTCTCAGGGTAGATGAGGCAGTGGTTTGTGTAGCCTATTTGTCATATAGACTTTCTTCTCTGAGTCTTTCGGATCCCTTCTTTCTGTTTTGTTCAGGATGAGTAGAGACCGATAGCTGTACCTTAAATGCCCACTTGCAAGCTTTTAAGATCCCAGACAATACTCACCACATTGGGATGTAGAACACATACTTTATGAACTATATTATCCCAATTAACTGAGTTTTTCTCACAAGACTGTTGTCCTAAGCCTTCAAATTCAGAAAACCAACCTCATGAGGTGTTTCGTTTTGTTTAAGAAGTATCTGTAACTGTGTTCCCTACGTGGTTTATTTTACATATGAATATACATGTATGCACACACATACCTGTATGTACATATGCCTGTAGATACATCTGTCTGTGCTCACATATGTACCCACATATCCATACCCATGCCTATATACATATTTGTGTAACCACACACATATCTTTTGGTTGCTGTTGGTGCAGCCCTGGTGGTGCAGTGGTTAAGAGCTTGGTTGCTAACCAAAAGGTCAGCAGTTCAAATCCACCAGCTGCTCCTTGGAAACCCTATAGGGTAGTTTCACTCTACCAGCTGTGAGTAGGAATTGACTTGATGGCAATGAATTTTTTTTTTTTTGGTTGGTGGCAAAAATGTTCTTGCCAGTTCTTTGAGGTGCTCATAATATTCTCTTTACCTAGAATGTTTTCCCACTCCTTCTGTTGAAATCCTTCAAGGCTCAGTTCAAACATCAGAGCTTCTTTTAAAGGCTTCCCAGGTTTCACCCCCTACAGTCAAGCACACATCAAATATCCCATAGCACTCAATCTGGATCTTCCTTGGGCAAGTGGTAGACACATTTTTTTACTTTGTGTGATGCTTATTTGGCCATGCACTCCCTTTTTCCAACTCCTTGGCCAGCTGGAAAGGAAAAACCACGTCTGTCTTTATATCCCCCCACTTGAAACAGCCTATTTTACATGGTAAGCTCACAAAAAAAAAAAAAAAAAAAAAAATCTGATAAATGAAGGAATGTTTACTCTTCTCAATGTGGTAAGGTGTAATTATATTAGTAATCAGTAAAAATTGTTCTGTGTAGGTTAGGCCTACACAGATTCTTTGACCTCCACTCATCTCTTTGCAAACACAGCTCTGGGTTATTTAGTCATTATACACAGACTGAAGAAACAATAATTTTGAACCTTGCTTTGTCTTCACTTGAATGTCTTTTTGGCTTGGGCACCTCACTTTGCACTTCAGTTTGCCTGTGTGGAATACACATGCACACATACACACAGACACACATATGTGATCTAAATCTGCACACTCAGGAGAGAGAGAGAGGAAAAAGAGTATGACCACTGCTTTAGACACTTGGTGCAGAGTCAAGACATGCGTGTGGCTGCAGTTATACCACACTGCCTATGTCTAATTTGGTAAAGCTACCAACATTCATTCCAACATAAAATTGACTCAGAAAGTCTTCTTTCCCATCATTCATTCTCTCATTTGCTAACTCATTTATTCATTCATTAATAATTTACTGTTCATCTAATTCCTGGCCCCCTCAAGTGTCTGTCAGTTTCTCGTACTGTGGGGGCTTATGTGCTGCTGTGATGCTGGAAGCTATGCCACCGGTATTCAGACACCAGCAGGGTCATCTATGGAGGACAGGTTTCAACTGAGCTTCCAGACTAAGACAGACTAGGAAGAAGGACCTGGATGGCACCTAACAACAACAGTAACTAATTCCTGCCACACACTGCTAGCAATGCATGTATGCGATGAAAATTTATTCTAAGCCTTCTTTGCAGGCCATACAGAATTGAAGATGGAGCAAGTAGATACCTAGGTAGTGTTCTTTGAGAATCTACTCTAAAATTAGTTATCTTACTGTTATCCAATTGTAGTGTAAGGAATCCCAATCTTTCTCTGCAATTATAAAATATATCTTAACATAGAAAATGCTAGTATAATACTGGAGAGACCAATGAGCTAAGAAACAGAAGGCTGGTGTTCTTGGCTGGTTTACTAGATATGTAATCTGGGGAAAATCACCTTCACATTTAATTTATTTTTCCTTTTAATACTTAGTCACCTGGGGATACAAAATGATTCTTCACTTATTTCCACTTAGACAAAAAGAAAAAAAAATTATTCTTCAAACATCTTTCAAGATAAGAATTTTCTGGGGTAGGGGTCTTGTTCAAAAGACAACATAATAAACAAACAAACAAATAAATAAAATATCTCCAGGCCTATTCGTTGGGGATGATGATTGAGTGGTTTTAAGGAGGAGTCTAGAAATCTGTCTTTTTTTTTTTTTTTAAAGTGACCCTGTGATTACAAGGAAAGTCTGAGAAACACTTTGATATAGACCTGGCTTCACACTTCAAACTGTACAAGAATCACTGGAAGGCTTGTTAAAAATGCAAACTGTAGGGCCTTGCCTCTGCTGATCCTGATTTAGTAGAACTGAGTTGGAGCACAGGAATCTGAAACTTTAATGAGGATTTTCAGGTAATTCCACTGTTGGTCCACAGACCATAGTTTGAGAAATACAGGTCTGCAGTGTGAATTAAGAGAGGTTAAAGATTGTCTAAGGAGCTCTGATGGCTCTGTGATTAAGTGCTCAGCTGCTAACTGAAAGGTCGGTGGTTTGAACACACCAGCATCTCTGCAGGAGAAAGACGTGGCAGTCTGCTTCCTAGAATTTACAGCCTTGGTAGCCCTATGGGACAATTCTGCTCTGTCCTATAGGGTCCCTATGAATTGGAATCAACATGTGGCAATGGATTTTGGGTTAAAGATTGTCTAATTAAGCAGTGGTGGTTTAGTGGTACAATTCTTGCCTTCCATGTAGAAGACCGGGATTCATGTGCAGCCTTCACCCACCTGTCAGTGAAGGCTTGCGTGTTGCTAAAATGCTGAACCAGTTTCAGCAGAACTTCCAGATAAGATGGACTGTTTTGGTGATCTGCTTCCAAAATCAGCCAATGAAAACAATGTGGATAGCAACAGTCTGGTCCTCAGCCAATCATGAGAATGGCACCAGATTAGGCAATGTTTAGTTCTCCTTCGTGTGTGCGATTACCATGAGTCAGGGGCCAACTCTACCGCAGATAACAGCAATGGAGACTGACTAGTTCATGGCTATCATTCCAGCAGCTAGAAGCTAAAGTGGGTTCACAATAATTATTGCTGAATTGAGTGAAAGTGCCCCACGAGATAGTATTATTGTTTAGAACTAGGAATCATTATTTAGAAGTGGTAAGTAAATGGATTCACTAATGTAATAACAAAGATAAGTTTATCTATTTATCTCAGCCACATCTCAGTCTCTTCTCTACTTGGATGTTTCTGCTTCATTCATTTGACAAATACTGTACTTGTTGAACTCCTACTATACACGAAGCACTGTGTGAGGCACTAGTGATACAGCACTGAACGAATAAACATGATTCCTGTACTTGTGAAACTCATGGTGTAGGTAAGTTTTCTGGTCACCTATTGTTGCATAACAAACCACCCCAAAATTTATTGGCTTAAAACCACAAAAGTAATCATTTTGCTCAAAAATTTGTAACTCAAGTAGGGACAGCGGGACAAGTTGTCTCTGCTCTATGTGGTATCATCTAGGACAACTCAACTGTAGTTCTGAGATCCAGTTTCAAGAAGCTGGCTGTTAACTTGGAGCTGACTGTTATCTGGGAGCTTGGTTCCTCTCCACGTGGCCTTTCCAGGGGTTGTGTGAGCTTCTCACAGCATGGAAGTCCCAGGGTATTTGAATTTCTTCCATGGGGACTGGCTTTCCTCAGAGAATGTTCTAAAAGAGTAATGTGTAAGCTGCAATGCTTTCTCTGAGTTAGCTTCTAAAATCACGGTATGCCACTTACGTTAAATTCTACTGGTCATTCAAGTCACTAAGATATTCCAGATTCAAAACTAAAAGCAAACCAGGTGTCATTGAGTTGATCCTAACTAACGCCTACCCTGTATGTGTCAGAGCAGAACTGTGCTCCATAATGTTTTCAATGGCTGAGTTTTCAGAAGTAGGTCACCAGGCCTTTCTTCCAAAGAGCTGCTGGATGGACTTGAATCTCCAACCTTTGGTTTAGCAGTGAGTGCATTTGCACCTCCCAGGGGTTCCTACCCCAGATTCAAAGGGTGGGGGAATTAGCCTCCACCTCTCAATGGGAGGAAACCCTGGTTGCCTAGTGCTTAAGAGCTAGGGCTGCTAACCAAAAGGTCGGCAGTTCAAATCCACCAGGTGCTCCTTGGAAATCCTGTGGGGCAGTTCTACTCTGTCCTTTAGGGTTTCTATGAGTCGGAATCCGCTCAATGGCAACAGGTTTTTCTCAATGGGAGGAGCAGCAAAGAATTTGCGTCCATCTTTAATTTAACCACAAGGTGAGACTGATATTTAACAATTAACTAAATACGCGTGCATTAAATACTACTGAAGAAAAGTGTCTGATACTATGAAAACATAAAACAGAGGGAGGTAATTAGCAAAAGACTCCCTGAGGAAGTAGTATTACAGATGAGACAGGCTCCAACTCAGATTGCTACATAACAAGAAAGGAGATAGTCATTAGAAAGCAGGTAGAATAATTAGGCAAAAGAAATTAGGCTAAAAATGATCATAAAAACCAAACCCACTGCCACAAGTGGATTCTGACTCATAGCGACCCTATAGGACAGGATAGAAATACTCCCATAGGGTTTCCAAGACTATAAACCTTTATGTAAGCATACTGCCATGCCTTTCTCCTGCAGAGCAGCTGGTGGGCTGGATCTGCCCACCTTTCGGTTAGCAGCCCAGTGCTTTAACAATTGCCCCACCAGGGCTCCTTAAAAAGTATAATTAAAAGACACCAAAGCTGTTGCCCATGGAGTCAATGCTGACTCATAGCGACCCTAAAAAAAAAAAAAATAGTGTTAATTAGCTAGTGTTATTTGCTCTCTCTGTACCAGACACTGTTTCCAGGCTCTCCATGCATTATCCCATTTAACCTGCACAAAAATCCTAAGCGATATGTTATCATTCCATTTTACACAAACTGGAAAAGAAAAAGGGTCTTGCTGTATGTACTACTGAAAGTTGAGGGCGTGTGCAGCCTACAAGGCTACACCAAAGGCTATCCCAGCGAGAGGCCATGAGTAGCCCAGAAATTCCAAGGGGTGAGGTGTGGGGAACAGGTGCCCGAGGAGAAAGTCATGCATCAAGTAAGAGTCAACGAACACCAAAGACAAACTTCATATCCTGTGCCCCTGGCTCTGACGGAGAGTTGTAATTTTCTCTCACAGCAGAGTTTTAAGGAGATTGAAAAATAACAGCTGGATTCCTGGTTTTAAGGAGAGAAGGAGAGGCTTTCCATTTGATTTGGCTCTGTTTTCCCCAATCAGAATTTTTTTTTTTTAAGCCATGAAAACCTTTAACTACCTCTCTCTCTAGGTACAGTGGAAACTGACACTCTACTTGATAACCAGATTTGCTAAATAAATAATCCTTTTAAAAATACTTCTAGGAAGATATAAGTCACTGGTGTAGGTTTTGGGAGACCTGGCGGCAGCGAGGTGAATGCATCACCTGAGTGACGTGGCTCCGATGATCGACGAATGTAATACTTCATCTTCCCGGGAGTAATATACTATCGGGTCTGCGTGGCTTTGGTGATGTATGACTTGGGAAAATAAGGTTAGCTGTCAAAAACTCATTCCAGGGAACTGAAAGTTTGGCTGGGGAAAAAAATTCATTTTGGGCCTTAAAAAAATACATTTTTCATTTGAGTGGCGGGAAAGATGACACACTGGGGTCAAAAGGCTTGAGGGCTTCATGCACCCTGGCAAAAATTACATCTTTCAATACTGACAGCTCAGGGAAAAGGCAAGGGTCAAATCAATGAAGCCAGAGCCCTTCCAGTTTGGGGTTTTTGGAGGAGCCAATCACACACAATCTTAGAATGCTGCAACTTGGGTGACTTTTTTTAACTTCTCACTGAAATGTCACTGAGATAGCATAGTTTGTCAAAACTGTTTGAGTGGGAGTTTCAAAAGGCTTAAGTTTTTATATTAAAGCAGAACCTCTGCAATTAAGGTTTTGTACATGGGTTAGAAAATGTTTTATTATTATTTAGCGTATCCCTACTTATGGATGCTTCATCTTTTTTTTTTTCCAACAACTGTTATATTCCTGAAGGTGTTAATGTATTCTAAAATGATCTTTAATACTGATATTTCAAAATCTGTTCATAAATATGTGTATCATCTGAAATTAAAAAAAAAAACTGTCTTCTAATGTTTTATTTGCTTTGAGATGTGCTGACTAATCTTGGAACTCGATTTACATTTATGACTAAATTCAGATTTTAGACTCATCTATTTTTAACTTCTACATGAGCCTAATATTTTCATGACATGAGAATTAAGTAATAAGTTTCCAGAAAAAATAAGGACCTAGCAAAACAAAGCAACAAATAAACAAAAATAAAATATTTGAAGGAACTAAATAGAGGAAATATTTCTTTTAGGTTAAAAAAAAAAAAGCAACTCCTTAGGCAGTTTTGTAGGTTTAGAGTTGGGCTTTGCATTTGGTAATGTTGTTGTTAGGTTCCGTTGAGTCGGTTCCAACTCATAGTGACCCCATGCACAACAGAATGAAACACTGCCCGGTCCTGAGCCATCCTTACAATCGTTGTTATGCTTGAGCTCATTGCGGCAGCCACTGTGTCAATCCACCTCGTTGAGGGTCTTCATCTTTTCCGCTGACCCTGTACTTTACCAAGCATGGTGTCCTTCTCCAGGGATTGATCCCTCCTGACAATATGTCCAAAGTATGTGAGACACAGTCTTGCCATCCTTGCTTCTAAGGAGCATTCTGGTTGTACTTTTTCTAAGACAGATTTGTTCTTTCTTTTGGCAGTCCATGGTATATTCAATATACTTTGCCAACACCACAATTCAAAGGCATCAATTCTTCTTCGGTCTTCCTTATTCATTGTCCAGCTTTCACATGCATATGATGTGATTGAAAATACCATGGCTTGGGTCAGGCACACCTTAGTCTTCAGGGTGACATCTTTGCTCTTCAACACTTTGAAGAGGTCCTTTGCAGCAGATTTGCCCAATGCAATGCATCTTTTGATTTCTTGACTGCTGCTTCCATGGCTGTTGATTGTGGACCCAAGTAAAATGAAATCCTTGGCAACTTCAATCTTTTCACCATTTATCATGATGTTGCTTATTGGTCCAGTTGTGAGGATTTTTGTTTTCTTTATGTTGAGGTGTAATCCATACTGAAGGCTGTGGGCTTTGATCTTCATTAGTAAGTGCTTAAAGTCTTCTTCACTTTCAGCAAGCAAGGTTGTATCATCTGCATAACGCAGGTTGTTAATGAGTCTTCCTCCAATCCTGATGCCCCGTTCTTCTTCATATACTTCAGCTTCTTGGATTATTTGCTCAGCATACAGATTGAATAGGTATGGTGAAAGAATAAAACCCTGGCGCACACGTTTCCTGACTTTAAGACAATCAGTATCCCCGTGTTCTATCCGAACGACTGCCTCTTGATCTATGTAAAGGTTCCTCGTGAGCACAATTAAGTGTTATGGAATTTCCATTCTTCACAATGTTAACAGTAATTTGTTGTGATTCACACAGTCGAATATCTTTGTATAGTCAATAGTGACTTGTTTTAACTTCTCACTGATATGTCATTGAGATACCATAGTTTGTCAAAACTATTTGGGTGGACCCAGCAGTCTACTTCTGAAAAGCATTAGCCAGTGAAAACCTTATGAATAGCAACATTTGGTAATACAGGGATGCTTTAACTTACAAGAAAATACGAAGGAATAAAAAATCATCTATTGATTACTGAGATGAATTTCGATTTATAACATTAAGAAAGACCAAAAATGACTCGATAAAAGATTATCACGCTTAAAACAAAATAGTCAAGTGATTATGAATACAAAACATTTATATTTTTCTATTTGTTATTTCTCTTTTGAATACAATACAGATAGAGATAGAGCACACATTGCTATTTCATTTTCCAAATGTAGAGAATGACACACAAAGTGTTTTCGAATTTTATTGAGAACAATTTGTTTCCATTACCATAATCATGTCTGCATTTTGTTTTTAAAATATACCAGAGAAAATATATGACTAGGACATGAAACTCATGATTCACAAATCTCGGTGCTTAAGATAAGGCCAAAATCATTGTTTATATAAATTTAAAAAATAGTAAGTTGATGCTCAGCAAAATAGTCAAGAGGCTAAATGAAAGACTGAGGTTTAAAAACCTTAGGTCCATATCTTTGTTTCTATAGTCTTTTATATCCCCTATAGTCTCTGGATTTACTCCCTTCATGCTTCTGCCACCAGTTGCCCTCCAAACACTGACTATATAATTTGTGTGGCCCAGTCCAAAATGAAAATGCAGGGCCACCTTTTAAAAAATCATTAAGAATTTCAAAATGGCGACAGCAGAGCATGAAACCAAAAGCAGGGCTCTTCTAAGCATGGGCCCTGTAACAACTGCACATATAGCTTGCCCAAGGAGCCTGCCCTACTTCCTCCGCAAGGAAGGAGGTAAGAAATTTGGGACCTGCGAAAGGGAGATGTTAGTCTTTGCTCCAGAAAAAGCCAGAACATTTGTGGAGGTAATATTTTTGTGTGTGGGGGGTGGGGGCTAGGTGTAGGTTATTGCTGTTTTCACTGTTTGTCCTTGGAAAACAGGATATAAGACAACTCTGGAAAAGATGAACATCAACATTTTCTCTCTTATTCTACATGTGGGAGAAATGGCCTCTTTTGGAAGATCTTAAGCTACATATTGCTCTCTCCTGTGGAATCTGCTATTTCATACGAACAATAAAATTCCCCAAGTTATTTTCTAGGTTACTTTGGGACTCCCATGAGGTCATGGCTGCCAGGAAGGATGGTATTTCAGCCTCTAGGGCATGAAGTGGGAGATGATGCTGCAGCTGCTTCCTTTTGCAGGCTGTTTTAAAATAATATTTAAAAAAATCACCGGTGTTTACCTTTCAAATATACAAACCATGATGTTGTTACTGATTAACTTACTCTTCTACCCCATGTGTAAATCAGTATTAATTAGTGTAGCATTCTCTTGTAAAGACTGGGACATGTGGTAACTCCTTCCAGGTTGCTTAAATGTAAATTACAGTGAATTTCAAAATGCAATTTTGCTTACCTTCTTTAATCTCACTCCAGAGTTTATTTGCTTTGCTGTTAGATGCCTATGGTTGCTATAAAAATATCCATTCCTGACTCTATTAATTATACAAGCCCAGCATTTAGATTCAAGTTTATTACTTGCAGATCAACAAATTAGTAATCCAATGAGTCTATCTGCTTATGGGTATATAAGTCATATAGTGTGTATGATGACATTATCGTGTTTATGTGTACCACTCAATATATCTTCAACTTTCTTAAAGCGTATTCTATCTTTAAGATATTTTGCAGTAATAATGTGGTACGATGGCTTAAGACATCTATGAGCTATATACTAATCAAGCAGATAAATTAACTGTATCTGCCTGTGTGGTATCCTGTTGGGAGTCTTTGGAAGGTCTCAGAAAGAGATGGACAATTTGGATTTTTGGTGGAAAAAAATGTATAAAAATAGCTGATATTCATCACAAATGTTCTCTGCATTTCTCTGTGGAAAGTAATGGACACAAATTGCTATAATAAGGATAGAGCGAGATCTGTGTTTAAGTGAGAATAAATAGGAACTTGTAGTAAATGGCCTCTAAGTTCCCTTTATAACTCATTGCCTCATTGCCTTCGAGTCAATTCCGGCTCACAGCGACCATGTAGGATAGAGTAGAACTGCCCCACAGGGTTTCCAAGGCTATAAATATTTACATAAGCAGACTACCACATCTTTCTCCCATGGAGCAGCTAGTGGGTTAGAACCACTGACCTTTTGGTTAGCCAGTGCTTCTTCACTTTATATAATTCATTTTTCACATTTCTCTTACATCAGTCATTGAATATTATTGAAAGAAAATAAATACTTAAACTAGTAAATATATTTTCTTCGTCATTTCCTCTCCAGTGTTGCTACTGAACATAAAATGTATTTCATCAAAGGCTATTCTTTTCACCTGTTGCCATCAAGTCGATTCTGACTCATAGCGACCCTATAGGACAGAATAGAACTGCCCCATACAGTTTACAAGGAGCAATTGGTGGACTCAAACCGCTGACTTTTCAGTTAGCAGCCGTAGCTCTTAACCACTGCGACACAAGGGTTTCCTTTCTATTCTTTCTATAACAAGGTTAAACACGTGGGCCTTTTGACTTTCCAGCAAGAGAAGCATAGTGTTTAAAATCAAGTATCTTTGTATTAGAATACATTCTCCACTTGCTGGCATCATCCTGACCAAGCTGTGAGACAGTCTTCAAATAGCTTAACCTCTTTACATCTATTTAAACCCTTATGTGACCCAACTGGAGTCCTGGTTGCACAGTGGTTAAGAGCTAACCAAATGACAGGCAGTTTGAATCCACAATCCGCTCCCTGGAAATCCTATGGGGCAGTTCTACTTTGTCCTATAGGATCGCTATGAGTCAGAATCCACTCTAAGGCAGCTGGTTTACAGGTGACCCAATTAGGAGCTCTGGTGACACAGTGGTTAAATTGACCCATTGCCAACTGAAAGGCCAGCTGTTCAAAACCACTACTGGCTCAATGGGAGAAAGATGTGGCAGTCTGTGTCTATAGAGGTTTATAGCCTTGGAAACCCTATGGGGTCACTATGAGTCAGAATCGACTCCACAGCAGTGGGTTTGGTTTTGTAACCCAATTATTTTTTCATTTTAATTTTTTGTGGGAACTATGTGTTTTCAGTAATAGAGGGCATGCTGAATTATCAAGTGTTCCTAAATTTTTGGTAGGTAATATGTATTTTGTTTTATGCCTCATTTCACAAATTGTACCATTGGAGTACTTTTGTGAACACAAACTCCACCTCTAGAGTTCAGAGGTACATATGTGTACCAAATAAAAAATTTTCAAAATTCATTTTTTTCTACCCAAAATCATTTTTTCAGCATCACCTAATACAATTCCCTGTAAAAATGGTAATTTGCAATACACACTTGTTTTTTTCCATTTCAAGCTGTTATATAGGGCTCTGCCTGCCAATAGGATGTAATGTCAGTGGGACAGCAGATTTCCAATGAACCTCAGAGGTATAAAAAGTAAGTTGGTAGCTGTATATACCACTGGTCCTGAAAGGGTTTAATCATCTGCACAATGGTAATATTGGCCTTATGAAATCATAAATATTAAATAAGTTAATTAACAAAAAATGTTCATCTCTATGCTGCACAAATAATAATCACTTATTAAAGTTAATTATTGTTAGGATTTTCAGCAAGGCAAACTTAGTGGACAAAATATAAGAAATATGTTATAAAAGGAAATTAATACCCTTCTATGTCAAGTCCCATGGTGCCAAAAAAGAGATGAGATATTTAGGTTGAATGGATCATAAATCTGTCCTAAAACAACACTTTAAATTTAATTTTGATTTCCAGGATGCATTTGTACAACTCGTACTTTGAGTTCCTTTAAAACATCTAAATAGGTAAGTTTGACTTTTTTTCTAAAAAATGGGATCTTTCTACTTGTCTTTATGTCTGTAGTGCATCCTTGAAAAAACATTTATTATAGGTTATATTTACAGTGAAACCAAATACATTTCAACCTTATCATGATTCAAAAAACACTGAAATAAATTTTTCTTTAAGAAAATTGTCGACATTACATCATTTTTAAGCATTTATTTTCTCGCTTATCAAAGCTATAGCCTGCTGTAAAAGATGCATAATGATAGTATAATTAGTTTGACTTAGGTCATCTTGCTTGCTTTATAAGTCACATCACATATAGGATTCCAGAGCAAAATGACCCACTTACATTTTTTTTTCTTGTTGATCAGGCATTTTGCAGTGTAAAAAAAAGAACAGTAAACATGTCTTTTGTGATCTAGAAATTTTTTCAGTTTTACGTAAAAAATAAAAAACAAGCTGAAAGGGTCCTATACATTGAGAACTTTTTTTTTTAATTTTTATTGTGCTTTAAGTGAAAGTTTAACAAATCAATTCAGTCTCTCACATATAAACTTATATACACCTTACTACATACTCCCACTTACTCTCCCCTCAATGACTCAGCTCTCTCCTTCCTTCCAGCCTCTCCTTTCGTGACTATTTTGCCAGCTTCTAACCCCCTCTACCCTCTCCTTTTCCTTTCCAGTCAGGAGATGCCAACATAGTCTCAAGTGTCCTCCTGATACAAGTAGCTCACTCCTCATCAGCATCTCTCTCCAACCCATTGTCCAGTCCCTTCCATGTCTGATGAGTTGGCTTTGGGAATGGTTCCTGTCCTGGGCCAACAGAAGGTTTGGGGACCACGACTGCTGGAGTCCTTCTAGTCTCAGTCAGATCATTAAGTCTGGTTTTTTATGAAAATTTGGGGTCTGCACCCCACTGTTCTCCTGCTCCCTCAGGCTTTCTCTGTTGTGTTCCCTGTCAGGGCAGTCATTGGTTGTGGCCAGGCAGCATCTAGTTCTTCTGGTCTCAGGATTATGTAGTCTCTAGTTCATGTGGGCCTTTCTGTCTCTTGGGCTCATAATTACCTTGCGACCTTGGCATCCTTCATTCTCCTTTGATCCAGGTGAGTTGAGACCAATTGATGCATCTTAGATGGCCACTTGTTAGCATTTAAGACCCCAGATGCCACACCTCGAAGTAGGATGCAGAATGTTTTCTTAATAGAATTTATTTTGCCAATTGACTTAGATGTCTCCTGAAACCATAGTCCCCAAATCCCTGCCCTTGCTCCGCTGACCTTCGAAGCATTCAGTTTATGTAGGAAACTTCTTTGCTTTTGGTCCAGTCCGGTTGTGCTGACCTCCCTGTATTGCATGTTGTTCTTCCCGTCACCTAAGGTAGTTCTTATCTACTATCTAATCAGTAAATAGGGGGAAACCCTGGTGGTGTAGTGGTTAAGTGCTACGGCTGCTAATTAAAGGGTTGGCAGTTCGAATCCGCCAGGTGCTCCTTGGAAACTCTATGGGGCAGTTCTACTCGGTCCTATAGGGTCTCTATGAGTTGGAATCGACTCGACGGCACTGGGTTTTTATAATCAGTAAATAACCCTCTCCCACTCTCCCTTCCCCCTCTCGTAAGCACAAAAGAATGTGTTCTTCTCAGTTTAAACTACTGTGAGAACAGTTTTTAATAAATCACTAATATTTCTTGTTTTTTAAACATCTTTAGAGATAACTCACATACCACATAAATCACCCATTTAAACTATACAATTCAATGTTTTTTGGTAGATCCATAGAGTTGTACAACCATCACCGCAACTAGTTATAGAATATTTTCCTCACTACGAAAAAGAAACTCATAATCTTTAGAAGTCGTTTCTCATTTCCTGCCAATCTCCCAGCCCCAGACTTAGACGGAGTAGAGCTGTCCCATAGGGTTTCCTAGGAGTGCCTGGTGGATTCTAGCTGCCAGCCTTTTGGTTAGCAGCCATAGCACTTAACCACTATACCACCAGGGTTTCTATCTTGATAGGTTTGCCTATTCTGGACATTTCATGCAAATGGAATCATGCAATATACAGTCTTTTGCGACTGATTTCTCTCACTAATAATTTTTTTAAGATTCATACATCACACTAACACAGGTATTATCAGGACTTTGGTCTTTATTATTGGTTAAAAAATAAAATTTATTTATTATAAAGAAATAATGATCACACAGATTTACTCCTATAATTTCTTCTATGAATTTTATAATATTAGTCCTTACATTTAGATATATGATTCCATTGTAGGGATATACCATATACAATATCTTGTTTATGTTTATTTTACTTAAAAATATACCACATTGTATTTACCTACTTATCAGTTGATAAACATTTGGGTTGTTTCCACTTTTTGGCTATTTTTAATAATACTGCTATGAACATTATCATACAAATTTTTGTGCAGATGTAGGCTTTCATTTCACTTAGATATATCACCCAAGAGTGGAATTGCTGTTATATGGTAACTATGGCAGAGCCCTGGTGGCACAGTGGTTAGGCATTCGGCTACTAACAAAAAAAGTCAGCAGTTTGAATCCACCAGCCACTCCTTGGAAACAAACCATATGGGGCAGTTCTACTCTGTCCTGTAGGGTCGCTACAAGTCAGCGTTGACCTGTCAGCAATTAGATTTTTTTTTTTTTATGTTAACTATGTTTTTAACCTTTTGAGGAACTGCCAGACTGTTTTTCAAAACAGCTGACCACATTCTTTTGCATTCCCACCAGCAGTACATGAGAGTTTTAATTCCTCCACATGATAACTAGCACTTGTTAGCCATATTAGTGGGTGTGAAGTGGCATCTCACTGTGGTTTTTATCTGCATTTCCTTGTCACAGGCTTATTTGCCATTTATATATCTTCTTTGGAGAAATGTCTGTTTAGATCACTTTCCTGTCAAAAATTTTTTTCATCCTTTTATTATTGAGTTGTGTTCTTTATATATTATAGATACAAGTCCCTTATCAGACATATTATTTGCAAATATTTTCTCCCATTCTGTGACCAATCTTTTCACTTTCTTCATGATGCCCTTTTAAGATTTTTGTTTTTCCTTTTGATGGAAGTCCAATTTATCTACTTTATCTACCATTGTTTGTGCTTTTAGTGCCATATCTAAGAAGGCTTTTCCAACTAAAGTTCACAAAGATTTACTCCTAAATTTTCTTCTATGAGTTTTATGATATTAGCCCTTTCATTTAGATCTATAATCTATTTTGTCTAAATTTTTGAGTGTGGTATGAGGAAGGGGTTTAACTTCATTCTCATGTATGTAAACATTCAGTTGTTCCAGCATCATTTGTTGAAAAAGACTATTCTTTCCTCTTGAATTGTCTTGGCACTTTTGTCAAAATTCAATTTACTGTAAATGTAAGAATTTATTTATGTGCTCTTAGTTCTGTTCCATTGATTTTTATGCCTATACTATGCCAGTACTATGCAGTATTGATTATTGCAGTTCTGAAATTGGTAAGTGTGAATCATCCACCTTTACTCTTTTTTAAGATCGTTTTTGCTACTCTCAGTCCCCTCAATTGCTATATGAATTTTAAAATCACTCTGTCAGTTTCTCAGAAAAGGGAGCTGTGATTTTGACAGGGGTTGTGTTGAAACTGTAGATCAATTTGGAGAGTATTGCCACAAAAAAAAAAAAAAAAAGAATTTTTTTTTTTTGCCACCTTAGCAACATTAAGCCTTCTGATTCATGAAAGTGGGATGTCTTTTCATTTACTTAGGTCTTCTTTCTACAGAGTTTTGATGTTTTCAGAGTATAAGTTTTACACTCCTCTTATTAAATTAATTCCTAAGTATTTTATTATTTTATGCTGTTGCAAATTGAAATGTTTTCTTAATTTCATTTTTTGTTTATTCATTACAACTTAATAAAAATATAATTAATATTAATATATTGACCTTCTGTCTTGTAACTTCTTTTTAATAAACTCATTTATTAATTATATAATATTAGTTTGTAGAATCCTTGGGACTTTCTACACACATGATCATATCATCTTAAAAAGAGATAGTTTTACTTTTTGCTTTCCAGCCTGGAGAATTTTATTTCATTTCCTTGTCTAATTGCCCTGGCTAGAATCTCCAGTATAATGTTGAATAGATGTGGCAAGAGTGGACATTATTTATTGTTTCTGATCTTAGTCATGAATTTTTCATGGATGCCAGGTTGTAAAATTTATTTTTATTCCTAGTGTGTTAAATGTTTTTTTTCTTTTTATTCCTACAAAAGGGTGTTGAATTTTGTCATATGCTTTCTCTGAGCTTATTGAGAAGATCATGTGGTATTTGTCCTTTATTTGATTAATATGGTGCATTACACTAAGTAATTTTTAGATGTTAAACTGATCTTGCATTCCTGGGGTAAATTACATTTGGTGATGGTGTATAACCCTTCTATATCTAGTTGTACTTTGTTTGCTTCTATTTCATGGAATTTTGTGTTTTTATTCATAAAAGTCCATAGCTTTTTTGTCACAGTTTTGATGTCAAGGAAATATTAGCCTCAAAATGAGGAGATATTTCCTCCTCTTCTATTTTTGAAAGAACTTTGAAAATTATTGTTGTTATTTTTTCTTTCAAGTATTGTGCGTAGTTCACCAGTGAAGCCATATGTAGTGAGATTTTGAATTACTAAATCAATCTATTTGTTATTGTTGTTGTTAGGTGCTGTAGAGCCAGTTGTGACTTATAGTGACCACATATATGTACAACAGAATAAAACACTGCCTGGTACTGTGCCATCCTCACAATCATTGCTATGTTTGAGCTCATTATTGCAGCCACTGTGTCAATCCATCTGCTTGAAGGTCTTCCTCTTTTTGGCTGACCGTCTACTTTATCAAGCATGATGTCCTTCTCCAGGGACTGATCCATGTCCAAATTATGTGTGTCATGGATTGAATTATGTCACTCAAAAATATCCTTCAACTTGACTATGTCATGATTCCCTTGTATGATTGTCTACCATTTTATCTTCTGATAGGATTTCCTTATGCGTTGTAAATCCTATCTCTATGATGTAATAAGACGGATTAGTGGCAGTTATACTGATGAGGTCTACAAGGTTAGATAATGTCTTAAGCCAATTTCTTTTAAGATATAAAAGAAAGAATCGAGCAGAGAGACATGGGAACCTCGTATGACCAAGAAAGCAGCACCAGGAGCAGAGCACATCCTTTAGACCGGAGGTTCCTGCCCTGAGATGCTCCCAGACCAAGGGAAGACTGATGTTGAGGACCTTCCTCCAGAGACAACAAAGACAGAAAGCATTCCCTTAGAGCTAGCACCCTGAATTCAGACTTCTAGCTTACGGGACTGTGAGAGAATACACTTCTCTTTGTTAAAGCTATCCACTTGTGGTATTTCTGTTATAGCAGCACTAGATGACTGAGACAATATGAAATGAAGTCTTGCCATCCTTGCTTCTAAGGAGCATTCTGGCTGTACTTCTTCCAAGACAGATTTGTTTGTTCTTCAGGCAGTCCATGGTATATTCGGTATTCTTCCCCAACACCGTAATTCAAAGGCATTAATTCTTCTTCTGTCTTCTTTATTCATAGTCCAGCTTTTGCATGCATATCAGATGATTGAAAACACCATGGCTTTGGTGAGGCACACCTTAGTTGTTCAAGTGACATCTTTGCTTTTTAACACTTTAAAGAGGTCTTTTGCAGCAAATTTGCCCAAGGTAATACGTTGTTTGATTTGACTGCTGCTTCCATGGGTGTTGATTGTGGATCCAAGTAAAATGAAATCCTTGACAACTTCAATCTTTTCTCCATTTATCATGATGTTGCTTATTGGTCCAGTTGTGAGGATTTTTGTTTTCTTTATGTTGAGGTGCAATCCATACACAAAACAGTAGTCTTTAATCTTCATCAGTGAGTGCTTCAAGTCCTCTTCACTTTCAGCAAGCAATGTTGTGTCATCTGCATATTGCAGGTTGTTAATGAGTCTTCTTCCAATTCTTGGTGACCTGCTGATATGTGAATATCATGGGTAACCCTGCTGGTATATGAAATACCAGTGGCATAGCTTCCATCTTCACAGCAATACACAACCCACCACAGTATGATAAGCTGAAAGAGGTGTGGAGTGTTTGTTATAGGCCTACTCATATTTTCTGTTTTTCCTTGGATTAGTTTCAGTGGTTTGTCTTTCTAGGAATTTGTCCATTTCTTCTAAGTTACCTAATTTGTTGGATAAAATAAAAATTTTCATTTTAGCCTTTATAATTTCTATAAGGTCAGTTGTACCTCTTCTTTCATTCTTGATTTTAATAATTTGCGTCTTTTCTCTTTTTCATTTAATCAGTCTAAACAAAGGCTTATCAATTATATTAATCTTTTCAAAGAACAAACATTTGTTTTTATTTTCTTTATCTTTTTTCTATTATTTATTTAATTAATCTCTCTAATCTTTAGTATCTCCACTTTTCTACTTGCTTTTTACATTTAGGTTCTTTTTGAGTGTTTTAAGGTGGAAAGTTAATTAATTTGAGATCTTTCTTCTTTATTAATATAGGTGTTTTCAGCTATAAATGTTCCTCTAAGCATTTTTTCGCCAGCATATCGTAAGTTTTGTTACGTTGTGTCTTCATTTTCATATTAATATTTTCTTTTACATAGTTATGCAGGTTTTCCATGATTTTATAATCATTTGTTATACTGGATTTATAAGGTTTTAGGAAATTTCTGTTATGTTAAAAAAAAAGTTTCCATTATGTTGAATCATGAAGACCCCATGTGTTGCAGGTAGGCCTATGCTCTTAAAGTTTTCAAGGCTGTGGCCTCCTGGAAGCAGATTAGTAGACTTTTTTTCAAGGCACTGCTGGGTGGTTTCGAACTGCCAAGCTTTCAGTTAGTTGCACCACCCTTCTCAGTAAAACCATTAGCCCCTTCACCCCCATCTGCTGAGAATAACCCAGCTGTGTTTAAAGAGCTTTTTTCTTTGATATTGCCTGGGGTAGCATTTGAGTCATTGTCTAGGGAGGGATCTGAGTCATCGCCTGGGGCATTGCCTGAGGCAGATGCCTTAGGAGACATTGCTGAATGTTCTCAGAACATGTGTCCACCACCCGTTTTGTCTTCTAGGCCTATAACTAGACTTAAATCCCAGCGAGCCCCAAAAAGTGAAGAATAAAGTATAACCAAGGAGGAGGTACACTACACCCCAAAAGAACTGCTAGACTCTTCTAATATGTACAAACAGAAATCTGGGGAATATGTGTGGTAATGGGTATTAAGAACATAGGATAATAGTACAAGGAATATAAAATTAGTTCTGTCTGAGTTTATTGATACGGGCACACTAAGCACAGATTCTTCATTCAATGTTTCATTTCAAGAGGTTAGGAAAGAATTGAACAGTTTATTTGGTTGTTTTGCTGAAGTATGGATTATGTGGTGGTTTACACTAAGTCAATTTGAAGTACCAGACCTGCCTTGGTATACTGCAGAAGGAGGTATCCAAAGACTTAGGGAAATTGGCATGCTAGAGTGGATTTTCAGGTTAGACCTGTAGACTCACACATGGAGTGCCCAAAGAACACAACTTTTACCACAAAGTTGTGGAGTGAATACGTGAAGGCAGCCCCAGCATCCTTGAAGACTGCTATGGCTGCTATTTTATGTAAGTCATATTTGACAGTGGGAACTTCTGTAACTGAATTTACACTTATTGACTCAATGGCACTGGGTTAACTACAATAGGGCTGATTGGGTCCCATAATAGTAGAGACCAAGTGGCAGCACTCAATCAACAAAGACAAGGGGAGTGTGGCTACTGTAATGGACAGCAAAATCAAAGCAGTAATCAAAATAGTTTGGCTTGTATGGACTTATGCCATTGGCTACTTAGCCATGGTGTTCCTAGGAATGAAATATATCAGAAATCTACTATTTACTTGATCTGTGCAAACAGAAGAATTCTAGATCAAGTGAATAGCACTGTAACTTGAATCACCAGAATAAAAAGTCACAGCCTCTCAATCAATTCCCAGAATTATGCCAGCTTACCAACCCACTTTTTTTTTTTTTTAACCAACCCACAACGTCTTGAATGAAGGGAGAGGCTGTGTTCCTTTGGAGAAGAACTCCAAGACAGTGCAAAAAATTTATACAGTTAATCTTTCTCCCAGCCTTCCCCAAAGAGACCTTTGACCTTTTACAAGAGTGACCGTTCATTGGGGAAAAAGAAATAATCAGATTTTGGGGTGATTACTGGATACTGGCTCTGAACTGACACTAATTCCAGAAGACCTAAAATGTCACTGTGGCCCACCAGTCCGAGTGGAGGCATACAGAGGTCACGTTATTTAACGGAGTCTTAGCTCAGGTTCATCTCACAGTGGGTCCAGTGGGTCCCCGAACCCATCCTGTAGTGATTTCCCCAGCTCCAGATTGCATAAGTAGAATAGATATACTCAGCAACTGGCAGAACTTCCACATTGGATCCTGACAAATGGGGTAAGATCTATTACGGTAGGAAAAGCCAAGCGGAGGCCATGAGAATTGCTCCTACCTAGGAAAATAGTAAACCAAAAGCAATACTGCATTGCTAGAGGATTTGCAGAGATTACTGCCAGCATCAAATACTTGAAGAATATAGGGGTGGTGATTCTTGCTAAATCCTCATTCAACTATTGGCCTGAGCAAAAAACAGATGGATCTTGGAGAATGGCAGTGGATTATGATAAACTTAACCAGGTGGTGACTCCAATTGCAGCTGCTATTCAAGACGCAGTTTCATTGATTGAGAAAATTAATACATCTCCTGGTACTTGGTATTTAGCGATTTTTTTTTCTGGCCAATGCCTTTTTCTCAATTCTGGTTTTGAAGGAACACCAGAAAGAGTTTACCTTCTCCTGGCAAGGCCAGCAATACACCTTCACTGTCCTACTCAGAGGTATATCATCTGTCTAGTTTTTATCTCTTGGAATATTATTTCTCCTCCATCTCATCCACTGAATCTGGCATGGCCTCTTGTTTCACGTGGAGAATTTTTCCATGAGCCTGGTGAAGTAAAGCTTCTGACCATAAATACCTGTTTTTGAATTTGGGGCCTGGCTGGCCTGGGGCTTTAGCCGTGTACTATTTTGTGTTCATTCTGATTTGGGTTTATAAGGAATTCTGTCTTGTTTCTGGGGCAAGCTATATGTTTTGCTTTTAATGCAAAAGGTTTTGTATTAAAGCTCGAGGTTAGCAAGTCCCTTTGCTAAACTTTTGCTTCACTTTTAATGAAAAATTTTCTATTAAAGCTTGAGTTTATCAAGTCACTTTGACCAGAAGTGATACTTGATTCCATACAGCTTAAGAGTTTTCACTCTGACTCTCCAATCAGGTAGGCTGTTTTTAAATCCCAATTCCAAAATTTATCAGTTGCCTCACTTTGGGTAATTTCTGTAACATTGTTAAATCCCAGTTTCTTCATCAGTAAAACAGGGGCCATAATAGTGTTCTACCCTGCTGATTAAATGAAAAAAACAAAAACAAAAAAACCACCACCAGCACCATATTAGTTATTATTATCATTTATTGCCTTATAGTCTCTAACTCTATTAAGTATGTATGTCTCTTTCCTAAAGAGACTCCTCAAGGGCAGGAACAATATCAAGGCCGCCCCTACCCCTCCCATAGATTAGTATGGTGCTAGATTTCTCAACAACTACACTAGAGATATTTGGGAACCAGTTATTCTTTGTTTTTTTTTTTTTTTTTAATTCTTTGTTATGGGGGCTTGGTTGTGCATTATTGGATGTTAAGCAGCACCCCTGGCCTCTATTCACTAGATACTTATAGTATCCCCCACCCTACTGTTTAAATTGTGATAACATAAACTGTCTTTAGAGATTGCCAAATGTCCCCTGGGGTGGTGGGATAAAATTGCCCTCTCCTAATTTTAAGAACCACTGGTATTATATTATACATATAGTCAATATTTAATAAATACTTGTTAAATAAACTCTGAAGAAACTGGATTGGAGGATCTACCATCTTTAGACTCTGTAGTAGTCCAAACACTTTAAACCTGAGAC